>NC_133659.1:142247475-142540401 GCF_037893015.1 Macrotis lagotis | reverse complement strand
TTACTCCACAGACAACATAGCAAGAGCTCCTGGATCTTGTGGCTCCAATTCTTTTTCTCATTACTGAAAAGGACAAACAAAACAGAAGAAAACTCCAAACTTGGTTCTCAGGGCACAGGGCCTAAAAATAGGGAACATAAAGAAGGCAATCTTTTCTGCCACCCAGCAAAGTACATGGTGTCCATACTCCAAAGGTACAACACTTTCACCTAAGGATGCAACTAGAAAATAAGATTAAATTTTCAAGAAGCAGCCTGTTTCCAACCAAAGGAAAGATGCAGAGTTGGATTGTGTAGAAAGGAATGCAGAATGTCCTTTCCAAATTACAGGATGATGTTGTCTTTCATTTGAGTGCCTCTATCTTAGTTGATGTGGACATGTGTAAAACTCTGTTACATATGAAAATAGTTATTTTATAGGTTGGAACTTCCATTTGAAATGTGAGCTAATTGATAGCAGAGACGATTTAATTTTCTTTATTCCTCTCCCTTTTTAGTATAGTGTATGGCACATACTCACCACTTAATAAATACTGCTTTTTTAAAATTTCCAACTGACACAATAAATATTTCATTTTCCTTTATACAGGGTATTAGTTATTGTCTATGCTAACAATGCATTCCCTCCTTCCCTTGACTTTTTAAAATTCTTGGCTTCTGCTAAGACTAAGCTTAGATGTCAACTCCTTGAGAATGCTTTTCCTAATCCCCTTATTTATTAGTACTCAAAATTTCCCTGGGTTATTATGAATTTACTTATCTGTGCATTGTAATCCTCCAGAACAATGGTCAGCTCCTTGATTTCATGAATTGCTTTTTGTTTGCTTATTTGTTTTTGTCTCTGTGTCCTTGATCCAGAGCAATGTATTCTTCATAGTAGAAACTCAATAAATGTTTTGAACTGTATTCAACTGAACTGAAGTGAACTAAATTGAATCAAAAATCCACTCAGGCAAGGATTGAGGTATCAAAGAATCCTTCAAAGAAAACTGGCAAATGTTAAAGAAACCAAGAAGTCTAGTTTTCAAGACAATTGAATTAAAATTGGAGAGTGAGCTCTAAACTCAAATTAAGTACTATTTTCCGTTAACTTATTTTCATATTTTTGCTATTTTTAAGGGTAAGAGGGCAGCTAATATGAAAAGGAAATCAAGACAGTCTTGATCTTGATTGCAATAAAGATGAAAGTGTTGAGATTCTTATTTATTAAGTATTTATGGAACAATAAAAGAGATTATAGTCAAATGTTAAATTATATGACAAGGATAATAAGTACTGTAAGACATGACATAACTTAAACCAATCATAGCAACAACAAATTTTCAAGAGGAAATTCTAAATTGGAATTTATAAACATATATGAATATGTTTATATATAAACATATATGCATATAAATATATATAAATGCCAATAGATTGGAAGGAAGCAAGACTTGCTCAAGAATTCCTTGCTCTCATGTATGACTTCTGTTTAAGACATCGTGTGACAATTGCATAAACCTAAAGGACAGGTAGTATCAAATAATATATACTCGTGAATATCACTTAGTAATGTGATTGAAAGGTTTTATTGCTATATTATTGGAAAGTTGCAGCTACTGTGTTCTGAAATAATTATTTGGCTGCTGCACAATAAAACAAAAATCTCTGTCTAAAAAGCATCACTATTGGAAAAGAGAAGTGAAATATAAAGGAAGAACAAAATCTGGAAACTGGCAAGACCCTAAAAATGTTTGCTATTTCCCTTGGAGAAATGATACTCTTTCTAACTGCCTTGGCTGAGCTGGCCTTATGGGCAGATGGGCTTTTTCTGTAAACAGGCATTAATTCTTACTTTACTGTAATGAGGTAAGCAGATGAACATGGTGGCCATCATTGGAAGGCAGATGGAGAAAACAAAGGGTAGCCAAGTTAAGTAAGTGACTTATCACCCTCTCACTCAGCCTGATGGTGATATCATGTCTATTTTCTTCTAACAATTAGTATTTATAGGATTTATATTCTCAGAGTTTCATTTGGCTTTTGGTATTTTTAATATAGGAAAACTGCTCTCAGCTATTATCTAAATTAAGACCAAAGAAGTCTTTGTCTTTCTAGTACCTAACACAGGGCTTAGCACATATACTTGAAAGTTTACAAAGAAATTTACATATATTTTCTTAACTGATGCTTTCAACAACATTTTGAGGTAGAATCTATTATTTTATTCAATTTACTGTTGAGGAAGCAGAGGCAGAGAGTGGTTAAGTAACTGGTCCAGAAGCCCATAGCTAATGTAGAAATAGGATTAAAATTTTAGCATTGCTGACTCCAAGTCTAGCACTTTATCTACTATGTCACTTGCCTCAGACTGCTTAGTGATTGATTGATTAAATAATTAATATGCCTTCAAAGTGATCCAGTGTAATGGTCTGAGAGCTCTGACCATTTCAGTTTGTGGCATCCATAGATTTATCTTGCCACAAGAGAAAATTATGTTCATGTGTTTTACCAGCTACAACATGCAACAATGAATCCTCTAGTGGTCTGGAAGTAGTTTTGTAAAAACAAACTACCAGAGAGTAGATTTTCAGAGGGAATTCACCCATTTTCATTTGATATTAGTAGAACATTTTAGGGGAAAAGAAGAAAGTTTTGGATAAAATTTGAATCATTTGGCCATTAAACAGCATTATGATTACATGTAAATGAATTCTTATTCATTTTAAGTTAAGAATTCATTTACATTTGGGAATAAGCTTTGAGACCCCAAGTGATCTTCTTTACATATTAATTTAATATCTTAGTGATCTTTTTTGCAACTGAATAGTCAACTAAGACAAACTTCAAGCTCTGCTGAATTATCACTCTGTTCTATGAGGTGAAGAAAGAAGTTGCTTTCTTCATCTTTTTAAATGGACTCTTTGTTGCATGTCATGACCTTGCCAGAATAATACTGCATGTGTATTCTGATCTCTAACCTCTACTATTTGGGATTGCTGCAGAGTTAGTTTCTGTAATCTTCTAAAGCTTTGGCACTTAAGACATATGCAAAATTTTTCTGCTAATTTAGATTCTGAAAATGTCATGGGTAATTCTGACATACTAGTCAGCTTAGCAACTTAATGAAATATTCAGATGAATATTTTGTTTGACTAGAATATTAATGAAAAACAATGATCTCTAGTTATATGCATTTTAGTTCATTAACTGTTGAAACAACACAGAAACTATCTAGATTTTTAGCTTAAAACTGTATGCAAAGATTTCCATGCTCTAACAAATCTGGGCTGAGGTGAGGTGCAGTATATCTATAATTGCTCCTTCTGGGTAGGCTGAAGGTGGTGAATTATTTGAGTGCCTAATTTCTGAGCAGCATTAGGGCAAAAGCCTATCAGATGTGTACCAAGTCTGGCAACAATGTGATGAGTTCCATACATGGAAGAATACCAAGCTTCTTAAGAGAAAACAAAATGATCCCAGTTGATAATGGAACACTTCAAAGTTTCTTCTGCATTAGTTAGAAGTGAAATTATTGTGAATGGCTATGAGTTTTCACCTAGGTGAAATAGGGTTACCATGATACCACTCAGGAGAAAGAGAGAGAGAGAGAGAGAGAGAGAGAGAGAGAGAGAGAGAGAGAGAGAGAGAGAGAGAGACCAGAGAGACACAGAGAGACACAGAGAGTCACAGAGAGACACAGAGGACACAGAGAGAGACACCTTTGGACTTGAATTTGACCCATCAGAGTCTAATGATCTAATCATATATTCAATCAGAGTTCAACAGAATGTGATTGTGATATTGGAGATTTATCGCTGGAACCTGAGTCCAAGATTTTGAGTGACAGTTCAGCAACAACAAAAAATTAAAGAAGGGGACAGTCTAGAGCTAGGCACAGCTTCATAAATGCTATTTTCAACTTGAATTCATATATGCATTCCTCATAGATGTTCCAACTTTCTAGAACACTGGAAATGACCCGCAATCAGAATACTTTCCAGACAACTAGCCCATTCATGATAAGCCCCAGAAGTATTGAAGGTTAACCAAGTAGAGTCTTCTGACTAGAACATCAGATTACCAGGAAACTAGGGTAGGTGTTATATAGGCTAAGAATCCCTTTAGTAGAAAGAGTATGTCAGATTACTCATTGTCATTGGGAGCAGGGATGGAAGGGAGTGAGTCAGAACAATGTGACACTCAAAAGTTTCCATAAAGATGAATCTGAAAACTATTTTTGTAGTAATTGAAAAAAATAACATTAAAAGTATTGAAATAACAATCCATAATAGTCTGGATGCTGGAGATCAGGATAGAGATCAGAGCAACAGGATTAAAGGAATGTAATCAGATAGAAAGTGTACTATCTCTCCTCTTCTTCTTCCTAAAAGTGTCTCACCACCATGAGATAGAACGTATACAGTAGAACAGAAGCTTTTTTTCACCTCTCTTGTCTGTCCAAAATCTGAGAGATCTAGCAAGAAAAATGTTCATAGCAATAAAGAAAATGCACTATCTTTCCTCTTTCTCTTAAGAAAGTAGTACTGAAGAGTAGAACTATTTTTCCCTCATGGATAGATTTGATAATGGTTAAGGTAATTTTCAACATGTATGTACCTTTTCATACAATTTGTGAGCAGATGACTTGATAACTTCACAGCAGGATCATCCCCAGATTGACTAATCTTCACCAATGTGTCCAATTCAGTGGTTTTTCTTCTCTTCAGTGATATTGCCACCTCTTCAACAAGTACATCTGAGATTATATTATAGGCCAAATATGTTCCTCCCTTCTTCAGTGTGGTAAAATAGTGTATAAAAAATATTTACAGATATTTATATCTTTCATATGCTTTTTTGCCCTATTTCAAGTTTTAATTAAGAAATCTCCAAAATGACATTGACTAATTGAGGCTTTTGTCAATTTTTCTTTGCACAAATTTTTCTGTACACTCCTTGATGTTAAAAATTATATAATTCATTTTCCATAATCATTCCCCATATATTTTACAACCCATATTATATTTTAGATATATTTGTTTCCCTGAATTCCATGTTTCTCTTCGTATTTTTTCTTTTTGGATTTTTGCAAAGCAATGAGGTGAATTGACTTTCCCAAGGTCACATAGCTAAGTAAATATTAATTATCTGAGGCCACATTTGAACTCAGGTCCTCCTGACTCTATGATCAGTGTTCTACTACACCCCCTAGCTGTCCCTCTTTGACTTTTCTTATCTAATTTTCTTTAGTGAAACTTCTGCACTCAGCAACTATATTCATTTTGTCCATTCATTTCTTAATTTTCCAAATGTCAGATTGAACTTGTTTTTTTCTTTCCAGATTTTTTTTCCATTTTTATATCTTCTAGTTTTGTGTTAAGTTTGATTTTGTACTATTAAATCAGTTATTTAACTGCTAAGAGAAATTTGAAAAATGAATAAATGCAACATTATTAACAACAACAAAACAAAAACAAGAAAAATAAAAAAAGCTAAAGATAGAATTATGGTCTTAATGTAGGAAGTTTTTATCCTTTTTTGAAAGAAAATAGTCAAATAATAAAGAACAATGCCAAATGAATTATGGGCAAAAAGCAAGAAATCCAACATGGTGGGAGGGAAGAACTGGTTAGCTATAAAGCATGGGAGGTTGAAAGTTGTAATCCAATTGGTACTACAAATTTATAGTGGAGGGAAGGGGATAGAGTGAGTTGGCACATTTCAATCCAGAAAACATCATCTGGTGATCCTATTCATGTAGAGTGATAATTAATCCCTCTCTATTTGTAAGAGGATTGCAGCATTGATAAGACATTAATAATAATTAAGAGTACCAATATATTATTACTGTTGTTGTTGTTGCTGTTGTTTGTCCTTCATGCTTGAAAGGGACCAGAGAGGTTATGTCTTGATATGCAAGTGAATAGAATTAAGTGAGGCATGGCTGCTCAAAGTTACCAGCTTCACTTTCTTCTTGGGAGTTATCTGGGTCCAGTGGAAAAATGTGGATCAGGATGAGTGGCGATGGCCCTTGATGAAGTAGGAGATCACTTTCAGAAAGGTGAAAAGGAGTGTATTATCTAAGACAAAGTTGGAAAAAAAACTTTCATACTTTTTAGTGGTTTTGAGTTTCATTATCTGCGTGAAAGTTTTGTGTAACTCCCTGTGGTATTCTCTGGCTTGTAAAGATTTCCAAGGAGACTCCCTTATGTGAATTTGTTTTCTAATGCACTGTTGTAATGCAGGGACATGGCCAATACAGGTAATATTAGGAATCTTCAGGATATCTTTTAAAGAATAATTAGCTTAATTTTCATGGAGGTAGGGTTTAGGATATTTTTTCTACAGCATCTGTGATTTGATGAAGTTGAAGCAACTAGATGCCAGAGTGGAGAAGACCCAAGTTCAAATCTTACCTCACAGTGAATTTGAGAAAATTATTTCATTTTGACCTGTTTCAGTTTCCTTAACTGTAAAGTAGAAGATAATATCACCCACTACAGAGTGAGAATCAAATGAAATAATATTTATAAAGTTCTTAGAACAGAGACTGGCACATAGTAGACATGATATGAATACCAGTTATTTTCTATCTATTTTCACCATCATTTTTGTTAATTTAAGATTCTATATAATAAATCCATGAAATAAAATATAAATTTTAGGTGTTTCCACCGAGAATTTAGAAGAAATATTTTCAATTTGAAATCTCAAATCTTTGAATATTTAAGTTTAATTTCTCTTTTATCCTACCATATGACTTTGGATACATTCTTTGTTATTATACGATATAATTATTTCCATTTACTTTCTGATCACTTTTTAAAATCTTCCATCTTTTTAAATTAATAAGTAATCCTCGTCCTAAAGTTATAAAACTTACATTTGAAACTACAATTTTCTATGCTAACACAATACACTCTCTAATGAAAATGTAAAATTTATATTTGTTTTTGAAAGAGAAGAAAATGATCCCATGAGAGATACACTTGATATTTGGCAGGGTTTAAAACTAGGATGGATGTCCATATGTTAAATCTTTTTGCCAGATGAGTCAGTAAGAGTGATGTCTACTGGGTTCTTCCTTACAAACTTTCATGACTCTCCAAGAACATTACTCTTATTTAAAGAATATCTAATAAAGATTGAGAATTATATTTCTTACTTTTTAATAGTCTTTCATGTTGGGGAAAGAAAAAGAAAGGGAAACTAAGCTATTAGTATATATCGAGATACTGTGAAACATAGAGCAAAAGCAGAGGTAGAACAGCAATAGAAATTACAGAAAAATAGATTTGCCATAAAACCACCAATGATTCATATTTAAAGAGAATCTTACAAGAAGAATTTGATAGATTATTTTTCCCAAAAGATTATTTCAAATAATCTGTCAAAAGACAGAACAGAAAGAAACTAAATATGGTAGATACATCGTGGTAGACTTCACAAAAGTTATATATGCCTGAAGGCAGCTGGGTGATGTAGTAGATAGAGCAACAGTCCTGAAGTCAAGAGGACCTGAGTTGAAATATAATCTCAGACACTTGATCCTTACTAGCTGTGTGATCTTGGAGTAGTAACTTAATCCTTATTGTCTCACATCCAGAGCCACCTGGAGTTGTCCTGATTAATATCTGACCAATTGACCCAGATGGCTAAGTAAGGTTGGTTACTTAGCACAGCATCTCCTCAAATCCAATTCACTTGCCTGTCATGACTTCACCTTCCTAATGTCATTGTCTTCTCCAAGAATGAAGGGCAAGCATGATCAACATCTTGAGTACTATTTTCTCCTTTATTCACTCCAAAATGATCTTCATGCTGGAAGATCTATGGTCCTAGAGATCTTAGAATTTAAAACTCTCCCAGGGATATATTTGTTATGAGATGATATATTCCCCTTATATAACACTACAGCTCTGTAATGAGCATAATGTACTTCCCTTTTTTATTCATTTATTTTTTATGTTATATTATTACAATAATGTGATTGTGAGAGTAATCATAAATCCCCCTCCCTCCAAAACAGATGAGAAACTTCAAGAATAGTGAGAGAGAGAAAAAAAAAACATACTTCAGTCTCTGTTCAGATTCCAATGGCTCTGTCTCTGGGATGAATTACCTTCCCCATTGTAGCCACCTGAGAAGTTGCTTCAATATTTTTCCCACAGTCACTTTCACTAACTGTATTTCCTTCCACTCTATTACTCTGCACTCTCTTCTATTCCATTTGTTCTCTCCTTTCATCTTGTCCCTGTTCAGAAGTGTATTGTATCTGACTACCCTCTCCCATGATCTTTCCTCTCTTCTATCACCTATTCCACCCCTTCCCTTCCCTGTTTCCCCTTATCCCATTCATTTCCTCAAATTTTTCTCTAGGTAAAATAGATTTCTATACCATATTAAGTGTGTATGTTATTTCCTCTCTGAGCCAATTCTGATGAGAATGAAGGCTCACTCATTCCCCCTCACCTTCCCCCCATTCCACTCCATTGTAAAAGCTTTTTCTTGACTCTTATGTGAACTGTCTTCTTCCTCTCCTTTCATTACCTCCTGTACTTTCATTTATCACAGAATGACCATCTTTTTTTACTATATTATTCAATTATTTTCAGCTCCTTCCTGTGCTTTGTCTATATATGCTCTTTCTAACTGCTCTTATAAATGAGAAAGTTCATATTAGTTATCAGTATCTTCTTCCCATGCAAGGATACAAACAGTTCAACATCCTTAAGTTCATCATAATTAGTCCTTTTCACCCACTCTCTCTATGGTTCACCTGAATCCTGTACTTGGAGATCAAACTTTCTGTTCAGCTATAGTTGTTTCAGTAGGAAAGTTTGAAAATACCATTTCATTGAAATTCCATCTTTTTACCTGAAAGAGGATGTTCAGTTTTGCTGGGTAGTTGATTGTTGTTTGTAATATCATATTCCAAGACCTATGAGCCCTCCATGTACATACTGCCAGATCCTGTGAAATCTTGACCATGGAGCCTATAGAGGTAGTTGAATTGCTTGTTTCTGGCAGCTTTTAGTATTTTCTCTTTGACTTGGGAGGTCTAGAGTTTTGTTATAATATTTCTGGGAGTTTGGGAATCTCAGGAAGTGATGAGTGAATTCCCTAAATTTCTATTTTATCCTCTGCTTCCAGGATTTCAGGGCAATTTTGCTGTGTTATTTCTTGAAAAAACAAAGTCTAGACTCTTCCTGTTCATGTTTCAGATAGTCTGATAATTTTTAAATCATCTCTTCTGGATCTGTTTTCAAGATCAGTTGTTTTTACATTGATATATTTCACAATTTCTTCTACTTTTTTGGTACAGTTTTATTTCTTCCTGATTTCTCACAAACTCATCAGCTTCTTTTACTTCCATTCTGCATTTGAAGCAGTTATTTTCTTCAGAGAGCTTTTTAATCTCCTTTTCTAGTTGGCCAGTTCTTCTTTTTGATGAATTCTTCCTGTCATTTGCTGTTTATGTTACTTTTTCCTTTTGACCTAAACTTGATTTTAATGTGTTATTTTCTTCAGTAATTTTTGTATTTCTTTTGGTTTTCTTTATTTATCTGCATAGCTCTCATTTTTCCTACCACTTTTTAATCTACCTCCCTTAATTGCTTTTCAAAGTCTTTTTTTAACTCATCTTTAAATACAAAAGTTTTCCTATGGTCATATTCTTCTTTTTCTTCTGTTTGCTCATTTCCTCAGTCTATGACTGATTTACTGAACTTCCAAGACTTTGGGGGGTTTTGGAACAACCTACAATGACCTTAATTCCTCTAAGGTCTTATGAGAGGCTCTTACTGCTCTCTTGCCTGTTTTCAGGCCTCCCCTCTCCTCTGGAGCTGTGAGGAGAGTCCCTGCATGGTTATTGTGGTGAAGTGGTGGCCTAAAAACGCAACCTGGATCTGAGTGTGAGCAAATACCTGAGTATTTCCTCAGGGAGAGCAGAGAGACCTCTGCAGTCTTCCCTGACCACCTTACCATCTATGGGTTGAATGCTCTTGACATTCTGGGTGAGTCTGCCAATTCCTGCTGTGAGTTCTCGCCACAGGGCTGCTCTGAGGACAATGCTCTCTGCCCTTACTCTGGTGCACCACTTCCAGCTATCCCCAATGTTTCCTGGGTCAAGAAGTCTGGAAATTTCCCCTCTGCCATGGATCCAGGTGACCAGACTGGTTGTGCTGCACTGTAGCTGTAGCTGCCCTGCAGCTTTTTCCAGCCCCCAGTAGGGGTAAAACAGATTTTTACTGTGGAATTTCTAAGCTGTCTTGAATTGGGAAATTGTATCACTCACTCTTTCTGTGGGTTTTGCCCCTCTCAATTTTGACTAGTCATAATTTGATGGTTTTTGGAATTTTGGGGGAACGAGTTTCCAGGAATTCCTGCCTTGATGTCTCTATCTGAGCTCCACCCCATGTTTCTATTTAACAAAATAAGCTACTCAATTCATAACACACAAAAATATTACTAACCAACATGCAAAGGGAGTATTGACATTACCATTTAAAATAAATGAAATGTAATAATGTAATAAATAAATATAATAATTAAATAAATGTATTAAATAAATTATTAAAATAAATACATTAAAATACAACCAAATCATGGAATAATAAATATTTCATAATCCATCATAAACCTGTGTCACAGTGTTCTCCCAATAAACTCAGGATCTCTAGGCAGACAATTAAAGATATCTTCCAAAGAAACATAAAACTGAAGAAAACTCAGATGCTTGGAGAAACTCACAAGTCTGGAATTTTAAAACTTTCTTATTCTTCTATTTCAGAATCCATCCATAAAACTTCTCTTCTTAGTGCAGCTTCTGTATGAAATAGATCCTTCCACAGTTAGGCTGAATTGATTTGCACTGTTCATGAATATCATTTTACTAAGCATATCTCAGTCAACCTAACTGATCCTCTTCATGACCTCTCTAATTTTCTCTTTTCAAGTTGTTCCTCTGCATAATTGTGTTTACCCATCAGCAGTGAAGATATCCAACCCAACCTCAAATAGCTGATTCAATTCCTAAATCTGTCCTTTTACCTATTGTCTTAGCTTTCTGGTTTCAGACTTTGTGGGTAATACATAATCATTTTCTATCTATAAATGAATTTATCAAATATATTCTGTAATCATAGAATTCTGATATTCATATAATTCCATATAATAGAAATTGTAATATTTAAAATAGGTAACAACTGTTTCAGAACTCAAGTCTTTTTCAGTTAAAATAGACAATTCATAGTAAATTTTCTAAAAGTGACAAATATCTTACAGTGAAAGTACCTAACATAAAGTACATGGACTAAATAAACAGATCACAAAAGAAATAATTTAAAGGAGATTCCCCAAAATGCTTTGAATGGGGGCAATTTTTTTCAAATGGGATAATTTGACAAAGATCTGTTCTCTTTCTGTCTATCCTTCCCTCCCTACCTAAGTTGATGCTACCCTGGCTACCTATGTATTCTCTCCTCCTAAGTAATGATCCTTCTTCATCCCCTGTATACAGAATATACTCAGGTATATTTTATTCTCAGGTGCCTTACAGTCAGGAAAAAAACATTCCAGGATAGGTTTATTTATGTCTTCAAATATATAAATTACATGACTCTGTGAATCAACTGATGGGAATTTTCTTTCTGTGTGTCTCTCAGTCTTTCTATTTCTCTATTTCTCTATCTCTCTGTTTCTGTCTCTAACTCTCTATATCCCTCCTTATTCTCTCATCTATCTCTTTTCCCATTTCTATTTCTCTCTTTCTCTCCTCCTCCTCTCTATACATCTATCTATCTATCTATCTATCTATCTATCTATCTATCTATCTATCTTATGCACTTATGCAGCTAGACAATGCAGTGAATAGAGTACCAACCTGGAGTCAGGAGGAACTGAGTTCAAATCCATTTTCAAAAACTTGATATGTGATATTGAACAAGTAACTTAACCTTGATTGCCTCGTATCCAGAATCAGATCCAGTTATCCTGATTCATATCTGGCCATTGGGATTCCAGTCCATAAGGGAAGCCTGGAGAAGCTATGGACATAAAAAGGAGGGTTTTTGACTTGTAATTGGTGGGACTGGTGTAAGAAAAAATGAATTTAAGTTAACCTTCCTTCCTCCACAAAGTGTTGGAGTACATTAACAGGAATTATTCCACCACGGATGTGTTGGGGGTGTTTGCATTCTATTACTGAAATAAATATTCCTTTTTAATATGTAATCTGACTGTTAGTGGTCTTAAATCAAACTG
Organism: Macrotis lagotis; assembly: GCF_037893015.1. Taxonomy (NCBI): domain Eukaryota; kingdom Metazoa; phylum Chordata; class Mammalia; order Peramelemorphia; family Peramelidae; genus Macrotis; species Macrotis lagotis. The sequence continues at coordinate 142,528,156 of NC_133659.1, read as the reverse complement.
GGGTATTAAAGATCCCCTTAAAATTGTGAGAATGCAATTTCTGAGACAATTGAAGATTAGTCTTTAACATACCCTGAAGGGTACCATAGAACCTTGAGAAAAGAGTGAAATTTAATATAGCTAGCTTCAAGTTCCAGTGTCCTCTTTGTTGCACATATGTGATATATAAAATATAAAAAGAAAGTTATCTTAGAAGGGATGTAATAATGATGATAGAGAATGGGAGTAGAAAAAGCCTCTTGCCAATAATAGAATTTGAACTAAGTATTCAAGGAAGTTAGAGGGTAGAAATAAGGAGGGAAGCATTAGAGGCATGAATTCCAGACAATTAAATGATATGAAATGAGGTCACCCAAGTTGTAGGAGTAGAAATAAAGAGTACAGGTCAACCTCCCCCACAATTTTTCCACTGAAACCTATGAAATCTATTAGATGTTGTATTATGAGGAAATTCAAAGAATTTGAAGAAGAAATGACTTTTCCAGTTCAGGTCTAAATAGAGAGAAATTTGGACATTAAAAAGGTCTGACCAGGAAGGTATTACATGGATTCTTATAAAACAAGTACAAAACTACAGCCTGAAGTTATTTCTAGAGTAAGAAGTGGTAGCAGACCTATAGCATAAAAATGATTTTTTTCATCCTTCATTTTCAAAGAAGAATGTGACATCGACATCAGGGAGGCAATACTATGACAAAAATGTAAATTGGATTTCAGTGAGAGGGTGCTGGGCTAGATCACCAACCTCACTTTCTCCTCCAGAGCCACCTGAGTCTAGTGGCCAGATATGAATCAGGACAAGGGGAGATGGCATAGGATAAAGGGCAATTGGATTTAAGTGACTTGCTCAGGGTCACACAGCAGTGCATGGTAAGTGTCTGAGGCAAGATTTGAACTCCCATTGGTCTGAATCCAAGGCCAGTGTTCTATCTCCTGTACACCCTAGCTCCTCAACAGCATAATATTGTGGATGGTGCAGGAAAGGAATTAAATGAGTTGCTCTGCTATTCATATATCAATGATATTTCATTTATCCAGAGAAACTCAAAAAACGTATTGAGCAAGAGTAGAAGAAAATAAAAACAATTAAGTGGCTGTGTGACTTTGAACCTGAGAGCTTAGCAGAATCTAAAGACTGTCCTCAAACCAATTCAAAGCCTGTGATATCATAAACTGGGCAAGGAACTCATAACAAGAAAGATACAGTTCTGCCATTCTAACTCTGAACAGCCCTTTCAATTGAAAGACAATGACTATATGAGTCTATTAGAATACCAACCATGGCAAGTCCATAGTTTCATTCCTCAGTTCCAGATTGAAGCCAGGAGCTCAGATATGCTCAGTTCAAGAAGGTAACAACCCTACTTCACTGCAGATCAAATGACTTAGTGAACAATGAAATTTTTTGGATCTCCACTGAAGATGTCTCCATTGAAGAGCACCAACTTCAATATCCATAAAAAAGCCATAATAGAACCCAAAGCAACCATATAATGGGTTATTCCTTCAGACATGTACTGTTTATAAGCTTCATAAAAAGGCCTAATGAAGAATAAAGATTATTAAAATGAATAAAAAGACAAATATGTAGAGCTATTATGATGAGAGAAATATTCTAGAAACAAATCTAGAAGTGAATGACACCAAAATATTTATAAGCAATACTGCAAAGGAAAACACAGATTAAGGATGAATTCAACTTTAATAACTTGCAGGAAAAAAATCAAAATTAGTAAAGACCTAAAATTATAATATAAATGAAATTTTAATGGTAGAAAAAATGTGAAAAAAGTGTAAACTAAGAAAGAAATATTTGTAATGAGAATTAACAAGATTTGCAACAAGAATTAACAAGACTTCTAACAAGAATTATCAAGATATTTGATCAAATAAAACAGATTTTTTGAAAACTAGAATGTATCAAATAGCAATTAATAATTCTATGAGACAGCAAATGATATGGAAGGCGACCAAAAATAGAAGAAAATGTAAGGTACATCTTACTAATAACAACTGAACTAGGAAGCAATTCAAAGGGAAACAATGTAAGAATCATTGTACTACCTCAAAGTGATGACTAAAAAAAAAAGAGCATAGAAGATATATTTCAAGAAAATCATGAAAAAAAACTGCTCAAGTCTATTAGAACAAGGGGCCAAAATGAATATACAGAAATGCATGCATATATAAAAACATATTATATATATGCATATATATATATATATTTCTTATAACATATACTAATCACTTCCTGAAAGAAACCCTAATATGAAAATGCCTTGAAAAAGGATTGCCAAAAACTGAAAGTTGTTGATCTAAAAAAAAGTATAGCAAACATCTAGCAAGTAAGAATTCAGACCCTGAGAAACCGCAGGATCACATTAGATTTATTCGTCATTACCATTAAGAAGGGATGAGGTATGGGAGTGGAGTTTGGAATTCAATATCCTAAAAGATCAACCAAGAATAATGTATCCAGAATTTTTTAGTTATATCTTTCAATAGAAAAAGTGAATCTTTAATAAAGTATAGACATTCAAGCAGCTAGGTGAATAGAGTGCTGGTCCTGGAATCAGGAAGTCTTGAGTTCAAATCCAGTCTCTACACTAAATAATTGACTAGCTGTGTGACCTCAGGTAAGTCACTTAACCCCATTGCCATAAATGAATAGTTTTTTTAATTTTTTTAAAAATTAAAAATAAAAAGATCAGAGATACATAGAATTTTAAAACAAAAGCATAAGAATTGAGAAAAACATAAACAGACAATTTTAATGAAGCTATCAAAAGAGATGAACAAAAATAGAAGAGAAGGTGGGAATAAAAGTGACTATTATAATGTTCCAGCACTGTGATATGTGCTTTATAATTATTATCTCATTTGATCTTCATAACCACCACCTAATAGATGCTATTAGAATTCCCATTTCATTTATGAAAAAAAAAAAACTGCTGTGCAGACAGAAATTGTGAATGGTCTAGTTTTAGACATATAGGAAGGGTCTAAAACTGTATTTGAACTCAGGTCTTCCTGACTCTAGGACCAACAGTACATCCATGAGATGAAAAAAAAAGAGATGGGTAGAGGGAATGATAACACATAATTGAGATAAATAAATAAAAAACTATGCAAACAAGAAGCAAGTGATAAGTGAATGAGTAATGCTTGAATCTCCCTTTCACATGAACTGGAAAAAATATGGAAAAATACACAATTTATTTCACTCAATAAGGAAGCAAGAAGAAAGGGAGAGAGAAAATGAAGGGGAAAGAAGAGAAAAGGAGAAGGGGAAGAAAAAGAGGAAAAGGAGGAGAAGGAGAGAAAGTGGAAAAGGAAAGGAGTGAAAGAAGGAAGGAAATGTAATAAAAATATTAATATTTATACTTATATGATATTTTAAGTTTTACCAAATGCTTCATAGACATTATCTCATTTTATCTTCACTACAATGCTAGGAGATGTTATTATTTGCCTCCTTTTACAGATGAGAAGACAGAAGTTAAGGGAATTGTCCATGGTCCCACAGTTAAGATAATATCTTAAACTGGACTTGTACTCAGTTATTCCTTAATCCAAATTCAGCTCTCTATCCTTGGAAACACCATGGAAACTCTAATGAAAACAGTAGTAGAGATGTTGTGTTTCTATTAGTCACTTCATGTTTCCCTTTTAATAAACATTTATTTTTAGGTTATTAATTTATTCTCCAACTACATGCAAAAATAGTTTTTAGCAATCATTGCTGGTAAGGTTTTGAGTTTCACATATTTCTCCCTTCCCTCCACCATCCTCTGGCAAAGAGCAGGCTAATATATGTTGTACCTGTGTGACTATATTTAATCTATTTCCATATTAATCATGTTGTGAAAGAAGAACAAGAATAAAAAAAGAAAAGTAAACATGAAATGAAAAAAACATAAAATATAAAACAAAATTTACTAATTGAAAACATTAAGTTTTGGTCTGCATTCAGACTCTCTACTTCCTTTTCTCAATGTGGATGGTAATTTCTGTCACAAGTCCTTTAGAACTGTCTTTGATTATTGTAATGCTGAGAAGAGCAAGTCCATCATAGTTGTTCATCACACAATGTTGCTGTTAATGTGCCCAATGGTTCACTTCACTCAGTATCAATTCATGGAAGTCTTTTTAGGAAATTCTGAACTCCTGGTCCTCATGATTTCCTATAGAACAATAGTATTCCTTCTCATTCATATATCACAATTTGTTCAGCTATTCCCCAGTTGAAGGGATCCCCCCAATTTCCAAATCGATGCCAGAATGAAAAGAGTTGCTATATTTTGTACACATGGGATTTTTATCCTTTCTTGTTATCTCTTTGGGATATAGAACTGGTATTGGTATTGCTGGATCATAGGGTATACAGTTTTACTAGCCTTTGGGCATAGTTCCAAACTGCTCTTCAGAAAGGTTGGAACAGTTTACACATCTAACTAGTGTTCTAGTTTTCCCACATCCACTCCAACATTTATTGTTTTCCTTTTTTTTGTCATTTTATTTGGTCTGATAGGTATGAGGTGGTGCCTCAGAGTTGCTTTAATTTGCATTTCTCTAATCAGTAATGATTTAGAGCATTTGTTTACTCAATAATGATTTTTCATATGACTATTGATAACTTTAATTTCTTCATCTTAGAACTGCCTGTTCATATTGTTTAACCATTTATCAATTGGGGAATAAATTGTATTCTTATAAATTTGACTCAGTTCACTATATATTTTCAAAATGATTCATTCATCAGAAATACTAGAAAAAAAATTTTTTCCTGATGTATTGCATTCATTTTAGTCTTGGTTGTATTGTTTTTATTTGTGCAAACCCTTTTTAATTTAATGTAATCAAAATTGTTCATTTTGCATTATACTATGTTCTCTATCTCTTATTTAGTCATAAACTGTTCCCCTTGTCATTGATATAATAAATAAATTATTCCTTGTTCTCTTTACTGGTTTATGGTATCACTTTTAATGTCTAAATCCTGTACCCATTTCAACTTTATCTTGATGTAGGATGTGAAATGTTGGCCTAGGACTAGTTTCTGACATACCATTTCCCAATTTTCTCAGTAATTTTTTAAAGAGTAAGTTCCATATATGTATGTAATGTTCTATTACAATCAAAGAGGGATGGGATTTCAAAGAAATCTGGAAAGATTTGCATGAATTGTTGAGTGAGATGAGCAGAACCAGAAGAACATTTTACACCCTAACAGCAACTGGGGGTGATGATCAACCTTAATGGACTTGCTCATTCCATCAAAGCAGTAATCAGGGGCAATTTTAGAGTACCTGCAATGGGGAATACAATCTGTATCCAGAGAAAGAACTGGAGTTTAAACACAGTCTATATCCTTCAAATTTTTTAAATTTTAAAGTGTCTTATATGCTACATGATTTTCCTATCTCTAATTTTGTGTTTTCTCCTTAAGGATTTGATTTCTCTTTAAACACATTCAATTGTGATGAATTTATAGCATGGAAACAATGCAAAAGTTATCAGACTTCCTTCTGTGGGGGTATGGGGCAATGAAGAGAGGGTGGGGGAAAAAATTGTAAAATTCAAAACCTTAAAAAAAACCTTACAAAAAAACTACTATTGGGGCGGAGCCAAGATGGCTACAAGAAGGGATCCAGTCTTAAGAACTCTGATAAAATTCATCAGCTAAGGACTCTAACTAAACTTTCCAGAGACAGAACCCACAAAGGGACCCAGTGAGGCAGTTTTCCTACTCAAGGCAACCTGGAAAAGAGCAGAAAGGCTCTGCTCCCCCCCCCCCCCGGGGTCTGAGAGGCGGCCCGCCAGAGGGGTGGCCCACCAGAGCCAAAGAACCTCAGCCTCCCGGAGGCGGCCCCAGGGTGCTGGGGGTCTCAGCTCACAGCAGCGGGGGAGTCTCCTGAGCTGCACCCCGAGGAACACCGGGCACAAACTGGAGGAACAGTGGGGGACCTCTGCCAGAGCCAGCTGGTAGAGCCCAGCCCTCAGGGCACACAGCAAGGAGCATTGTCTTTCCCCAGCCCTGATCCAGGAAACAGAAGCAGGCAGAGACAGTAAGCAGGAGCCCCCAGGGCATGAGGCCATTGAGCTGAGGGAGGGGAGTGAAGAGAGAGAGAGAGACTGCCCAGCTCTGTCCTCTGCCCCTGAAACAGGACTCTGGGACTCTGACCACATTCAGATCCTGATTGCAGTCTAGCCCCCCCCCGCATAGAACAGCAGCCCCCCCCCCCCCCACATCAGCCCCATGGCAGAGGGGGGCGCTTATGGTCATTCACAGACCAGGAGGGAGGACAGAACCTCACACACTGAGACCCTTGTGGGAGTGTCCCAAAAGCTCAAGAAACACCCCAAACCAGGCCCAAGCTGGGAAAATGAGCAAACAGAGAAACAAAAAGAAGACTATTGAGAAATATTTTGCAAATGAGCCCAAGAAGGACCAAAATACTCAGTCTGAAGATGAGAAAGCACAAGCTCCTGCATCTAAAGACTCCAAGAAAAACAGAAATTGGGCTCAGGCTATGATAGAGCTCAAAAAAGACTTTGAAAATCAAATGAGGGAGTTGGAAGAAAAACTGGGAAAAGAAAGGAGAGAGATGCAGGAAAAACATGAAAATGAAGTCAGCAGCTTAGTCAAGGAAATCCAAAAAAATGCTGAAGAAAATAGCATGCTAAAAACCAGCTTAGGTCAAATGGATAGAACAGTTCAAAAAGTTATTGAGGAGAAGAATGCTTTAAAAAGCAAAATTGGCCAGATGGAAAAAGAGATAAGAAATCTCTCTGAGGAGAACAAATCCTTCAGACAAAGAATAGAATTTAGGCAGATTGATGAATTTAATAGAAATCAGGAATCAATACTTCAAAACCAAAAAAATGAAAAATTAGAAGAAAATGTGAAATATCTCATTAAAAAAACAACTGATATGGAAAACAGACTTAGGAAAGATAATTTAAAAATTATTGGAATACCTGAAAGTCATGATCAGGAAAAGAGCCTTGACATCATTTTCAAAGAATTACTACAGGAAAATTGCCCTGATATTCTAGAAGCAGAGGGCAAAATAGAAATGGAGAGAATTCACCGATCCCCCAGAGAAAGAGATCCCAAAAAACCAACCACTAGGAATATTATAGCCAAGTTCCAGAACTCCCAAGTCAAAGAGAAAATATTACAAGCAGCCAGAAGGACACAGTTCAAATATCATGGAGCTGCATCAGGATCACACAGGACTTAGCAGCAGCTACATTGGAAGCTGGTAGGGCTTGGAATACAATATACCGGAAGGCAAGAGAGCTTAGAATGCAGCCAAGAATGAACTACCCAGCAAGGCTGAATGTCCTCTTCCAGGGAAAAAAGATGGACTTTCAATGAACCAGGGGAATTTCAAAGGTTCCTTTTGGAATGGCCAGAGCTGAACAGAAGGTTTGATCTTCAGATACAGGACTCAAGTGAAGCATGGAGATTGGAGGAGAGGGGGGAAATATGATGGATTTAATGAGGATGAACTGCATGTATTCCTGCATAGAAAAATGACACTGATAATACTCATTTGAACCTTCTCAGTTAATAGAGCACATAGAGGGAGCTTTTATAGTTGAAGCACAGGAGAAAGCTGAATTCGAAGATAAAATATGGTGTAAAAATGGAGTCAATAGAAAAAAAGGGAAATGGAATGGGAGAAAGAAAAAGGAGAGGGGGAATAGTCCAAGATATTTCACATAAGATTTTTTTTTATTACAATGAGCTATTGCAATGATATGGAAGGGGGGAGGCAAGGGGGAATGAGGGAAGCTTTGCTCTCATCGGAGATGGCTAGGAGAGGAAACAGCAAATATACTCAATGGGGTATAGACATCTGGAGTAAGAAGGCAGGGGGGGGGAGCAGGGGGAAGGGGTGGGGATGTGAATAAAGGAGGAGAGGATGGACCATGGGAGGAGAGTGGCCAGATATAACACATTTTCTTTCTTACTTCTTGCAAGGGGCTGGGAATGGAAGGCCTGCCCAGGACCACAGGGCCAGGTAGATTCTGGGCCTAAGGGGTGGTATGGGGGCTCAGGGCTTCTTTGCCCCAGGACCAGGGATCTGTCTGCTGTGCCACTCAACTACCCTACAGCAGAGTCATAGTGAAAGGAGAGAGAAAATATAGTACATGGTAGTGGAGAAATAAGAAAGGAGGGAGTTGCGATCAGCAATGGCAATGGTGGAAAAATATGGAAATAACTTTTGTGATGGACTTATCATAAAGAATGAGATCCACCCATGACAGAGTTGTTGGTGTTGGAACAAAGACTCAAGCACATATTTTGTTATGATTATTTGGGGGAGGGTGCAGGGCAAGTAGGGCTGGATGGCCTGCCTGGGGCCACATAGCGGGGTGATCTTTGGGTTTCTGGGGCCAGATTTGGACCCAGGTGCTCCTGGCTCAAGGGCCAATGCTCTGTCACCCAGCCACCCCTACTATTATTACTATTTTATTTTATTTTGGGTCTTTTTTTTCTTTCTTTTTTTTGGGGGGGGGTTGCAGGGCAGTGGGGATCAGGTGGCTTGCATGTCACACGGCTGGGTGATTGTTGGGTTTACGAGGCTGGATGTGGACTTGGGTGCTCGTGGCTCCAGGGCTGTTGTTTCGTCCATTGCGCCACCTGGCCATATCTACAATTATTACTATTATTATTTTTTATTTTAATTTTTTTCCTCTCCCCTTTACTTTTTTCACCCAAACAAGTCTATCTATATTCATGGGGGAGGAGGAGGGGTATTTTGTTTACTTGTAAAGAAGAATATTTTATTAATGTAAAAAAACCATTTGTACAAAATGAGAATAAAAAAATAAATTAAAAAGTTGCTAAAAATAAAAAAAATCATTTTACACAAAAATAAAAAAAATTCTATTGTATATAATTGGAAAACAAATAAAATATTAATTAAAAGGGTAATCTATCCTAGAAGTTGGAGTCATTAGATTTATCAAACAATAGATTATTATAAAAATTTACTACTGCTTCTCTTCTAATTAATCTAGTCCACTTATCTATTTTTTTAGCAATACCAAACAGTGTTGCTGACTGCTGCTTTAAAATATAATTTTAGATCTGGTATAGCTAGACCACCTTCCTTTGCATTTTTTCCCATTAATTCCCTTGATAATATTTACATTTATTCCTCCATATGAATTTTGCTACTATTCTTTCTATCAAAATAAAGTAATTTTGTAGCATTTACTGCTTGGCATCAAATAAGCAATTTAAATTAGGTCTAATTGTCATTTTTATCATAATATCTTGGCCTACCCATGAGCAATTGATATTTATCCAATTATTTAGATCTGGTTTTATTTGCATACAATTCATATAATTTCTGAGTTAGTCTTGGCAGGTAGACTCCCAGATATTTTATGTTGTCTGTAGTAACTTTAAATGGGATTTCTCATTCCATGTTTTGCTCTTGGACTTTATTGATCATATATAGAAATGTTGATGATCTGTGTGGGTTTATTTTATATTCTGCAACTTTACTAAAGTTATTAATTTTTTCAGGTAGTTTTCAAGTTGATTTTTCTAGGATTCTCTAAGTATATCATCATATCATCTGCAAAGAGTGAATTTTGCTTCTGATTACTTTAATTTCTTTTTCTTCTCTTATTGCTAAAGCTAATATTTCTAGTACAATAATTGAATAATAGTAGTGATAATGAGCATTCTTGTTTCACCCCCTGATCTTATTGGGAATGCTTCTAGTTTATCCCAATTACATAGAATGCTGATGATTTTTAGACAGATACTCTGACATTTATTCCTATGTTCTCTAGCCTTTTTTACAGTAATGGGTGCTATAGTTTATCAAAAGAATTTTATCATCTATTGAAGTAATCATATGATTAGTTTTGCTATGGATATGGTCAAATATGCTGATAGTTTTCCCAACTTTGAACCAATCCTGCATTCCTGGAATAAATCTTACTTAATACCTATTATTCTAGTGATTAATTGGTACAAATGCTTTACTAATATTTAATTTAAAATTATTGCATCAATATTCTTAGGGAAATTTTTTTTTCTATTTTGGACCTTCCTGGTTTAGGTATCAGTACCATATTTATGTCATAGAAGAAAATTGGCAGGCATTATTCTTCACCACTTTTAAAAATTTTTTTGCAAGTGAACTTTAATTTATTATTACCGTTATTACAATAATTTTGTTATAAGAGTAAACATAAACCCCCCTCCCCCACCAAGAAGATGAGAAACCTTAAGAATAGTGAAAGAGAGAAAAAAACTGTACTTCAGTCTGTGTTCAGATTCCAATGGCTCTGTCTCTGCTTCAATTTTGAGTTGCTTTCCTTATCATAATTCTACCATAGAAGTTGTTTCAATTTTATTGACTTGTTTTATTTATATAATTCCACCAGACATTGTTTCAATATTTTCCCACAGTTGCTATTACTAGCTGTGCCTCCATTCTATTCCTCCTCATTCTCATTTATTCTATTCTCTCTCTCTTTCTCTCCTTTCATCCCAGCCCTGTCCAAAAGTGTGTTTTATCTGAGCAACCTCTGCCTCAATCTTCCCTCTCCTCTGTCACCTATTCCCCCCTTTCCTCCCCCCCCCCCATTGCCCCTTATCTGATCCCTTTCTTCTCATTTTTCTCTAAGGTAAGGTAGATTTCCTCACCCTATTAAGTGTATATGTTATTTTTTCTCTGAGCCATTTCTGATGAGAATGAAGTCTCACTCATTCCCCCTTGCCTCCCCCCTTTCCATTCCATTGAAAAAGCTTTTTCTTGATTCTTATATGAAATTTTTTAGCTTCTTCTTGATCTCATTTCCCTTCCTCCTTTCATTTATCACTGATTGACTCCATCATTTTACTATATTATACCATTATATATAGCTCTTTCCTGTGTCCTGTCTATATATGCTCCTAACTGCTCTCATAAATGAGGAAGTTCATATGAGTTTTCAGTATCTTCTTCCCATGCAGGAATACAAGCAGTTCAATATCAATATCATTAAGTTCCTCATAGTTAGTCCTTCTCCTCACCCCCTCTATGGTTCAACAGAGTCCTGTACTTGGAGATCAAACTTTCTGTTCAGCTCTGGGTGTTTCAATAGGAAAGTATGAAAGTCCCCTGTCTCAATGAAAAGTCCATCTTTTTCCCTGAAACAGGATGTCCAATTTTGCTGTTTAGTTGATTCTTGGCTATAAACCAAGCTCTTTTGCCTTACAGAATATCATATTCCAATTGGTATGAGCTCTTAATGTAGATGCTGCGCGATCCCATGCAATCCTGACTATGGAGACTCAGTAGTTGAATTGTTTGTTTGTTTCTGACAACTTTTAGAATTTTCTCTTTGATTTGGGAGTCTGGGAATTTGACTATAATATTCCTGGAAGGTTTTCTATTGGGATATCTTTCAGGAGGTGACTGGTGAATTCCCTCAATTTGTATTTTACCCTCTGCCTCTAGGATCTCAGAGCAATTTTGCTGTATTATTTCTCGAAAAATGAAGCCTAGGCTCTTTTCCTGATCATGACTTTCAGATAGTTCAATCATTTTAAAATTATTTCTTCTGGATCTGTTTTCCAGCTTGGTTGTTTTTCCAAGGAGATATTACAAATTTTCTTCTAATTTTTGGCTTTTTTTGGAAGAATTTTATTTCTTGCTGGTTTTGTGCAAAGTCATCCAGCTTCCTTTAGTTCCATTCTGCATTAGAAGGAGTTATTTTCTTCAGAGATCTTTTTAATCTCCTTTTTCAGCTGAACAATTCTGTTTTTAAGGCATTCTTCTCCTCATTTGCCTTTTCCTTTGATTTTTCCATTAGGCCTAAACAGGATTTTAGCATATTATTTTCTTCAGTATTTTTTTGTATTTATTTCACCAAGCTGCTGATTTGGTTTTCATGATTTTTGTGCTTCACCCTCATTTCTCCTCCCAACTTTTCTTCCACCTTTCTTAATTGCTTTTCAAAGCCTTTTTTGAGCTCATCCATAGTCTGAGCCCATTTTCTATTTCTCTTGGAGGGTTTGGATACAGAAGCTTCGATTTTGTTGTCACCTGAGTATGTTTTGATTTTCCATGGGACTAAAGTAATTTTCTATGGTCAGATTTTTTTTCTGTTGTTTACTCATTTCCTCAGCCCAAGACTAATTTACAGCACTTCCAAGGGTTTGGGTTTTTTTTGGGGTGGGGTGGTGGAGAGACCCCACTGGGACCTTTATTCCTCCAAGGTCTTATGCTCTCTTGCCTGTGCTTTGATATGTAGATGGCCACGGCACTTCCCTCTGCCTTGGAGCTGTAAGCAGGGGTCCTGCTTGGCTATCTTAGTATGGATGCCCAAACTACAACCTGGATCTGCATGTGGGCAAACAGCAGAGTCCTACCCCCAAGGTAGAGCAAAGAAATTTCTGCAGTCTTGACTGACCCCCTTACCATCTGTGGGCTGTGCTCTAGGGGTGCAGGCTGCTTTCTCCAATTTCTTTCTACAGGTTCTGCTAGTGCTCCCTTGCTCCACAATCATTCTGGTGTAGCAGAATTCTCCTCCCACTCCTTAAAGCTGTTCCATGGCTGTACTGAGACCAGGACTTTTTCCAACTACCGGTCCTGATGAAACACATCTTCCCATAGAACTTCTAAGTTATCTTGGACTGGGAAAATGTATCACTCAGTCTTTCTGTGGGTTCTGGCCTTCTAAATTTTGGCTAGAGTCATAATTCATTGGCTTTTGGAGTTTTGGGGGTGAAGGAGTTCTCAGGAAATGCTGCCTTCATGCCGCCATCTTGGCTCCACTCTTCCTTCATCATTTTTTAAAGAGTTTATATCAAATTGGAATTCATTACTTTTTAAATGTCTGGTAGATTATCCAACCTTTCTGGAGAGAAATTTGGAACTATGCCCAAGGGGCAACAAAAATTTGCATATCCTTTGATCCAGCAATACCACTACTGGGTCTATACTGTGAAGAGATGATGAAAAAGGGTAAGAACATCACTTGTACAAAAATATCCATAGTAGCACTGTTTGTGGTGGCAAAGAATTGGAGATTAAGTAAATTTCCTTCATTTGGGGAATGGCTTAGCAAACTGTGGCATATATAATGTATGTCTTGGAACACTATTGTTCTATTAGAAACCAGGAGGGATGGGAATTCAGGGAAACCTAGAGGGATTTGCATGAACTGATGCCAAGTGAGATCAGCAGAACAAGAAAAACACCACTGTACGCCCTAACAACAACATGGGGGCAATGATCAAACTTGATAGACTTGCTCATTCCATCAGTTCAACAGTCAGGGACAATTTGGGGCCCTCTGCAATGGAGAATCCCATCTGTATCCAGAGAAACAACTGGAGTTTGAACAAAGACCAAGGACTATTACCTTAAATTTAGGGGGAAAAAAACCTGATATCTTGTCTGATCTTGCTATCTCTTATACTTTATGTTTCTTCCTTAAGGATATGATTTCTCTCTCATCACACTCAATTTGGATCAATGTATACCATGGAAATAACCTAAAGACTGAAAATTTCCTTCTGTGGGGGGGCTGGAGGGAGGGAAGTAAGATTAGGGGGAAAATTGCTAAACTCAAAATAAATAAAATCTTTAATAAACAAATAAAAATAATAATAATAATTGTATCATAGAATTCACTTATGAATCCATATGACCTTGGAGATTTCTTTTTACTGAAATGGGGTAATTTAAGTATTTCATTTGCTCTTCTGTTAATCTGGGCAATTTATATTTTTGTAAATATTCATTCATTCCATTTTTATTGTCAAATTTCTTTGCATTTTTTATTATTACACTATCAAACCAAAAGCATTTGGGCATTTTCTATTATTATTTCAGAAATCTACTATTTGCTTTTTTGATGATTACATTGTTGAAAGAGATAAAAAAAATTGAGAAATGAAGAATAACCTAAATGATAGAAGACTGCAAAGTAGAAATAGAAAGAGTGAGATAAAAAATGTACTTAGTCTCAAAGTAAAAGATGATGCTGAAGGATAGGGGAAAATGCGGAAAGTCTGAGTCTCAATTAATGCAAAAGTATGGTCCTACTTGTAATGACCAGTAGGTGACTCATGGGAGAAAAAAAGAAGAGACAGTATCCAAGAATGCAGCATATTGTAGAGAAAGATCAATTGAGTTTCCTGGTCATTAAGATGGTGATTTATTTATACTTCAAGTGCTTGGCTTTCTTTTCAATTCCCTGCTATTTTGTTTAGATCTCAGATGTCAGGAGCCATTTCTCAGACAGAAATGAAAGGAAATAGAGGCAATAAGTAATAACAATCCTCCCCCCCAGGAATTAAACTATGAAAGGGACCAAACAAGTAAAATCATAGCTGATAGCTTGTGGGAATGGTAGGATCAAGGAAGGATTTTTTAAAAGGGTCCAGTCAATATGACAACAATAAAGAGTCTTTAAAGAATCTGATCAATTTGAAAATAATAAAGAATAAGTTGTATAAATGAATAAGATTGAAAGTTGGAGAATGAGGGAATAATTGCAAGAATAATATCCCACAAGAGATTGGAGTTGTGCTTAAAAATGTAAGAAAACCAACTGAAAAACAGTGCTATATCTTCAACGAAGACAAAAAGAAAGGCTTGTATGAAAAATTTATCTTAAAGGGTTTTCAGAAGCAGCAGACAGTGAAGGAGATCAAGGTAAGCAATGATTTCTTTTCTCAGTAAAATATGAAGTAAGATCTTTTACTTAAAAAGTCAGAGAAGGTTGAAAGGAAAAGTGAGGTTTTTGAGAAAATGCTGGGTGATGGAAAAAATACAGAGAGAAGCAAAAGAAATGTGTTAATGAAAATCCAATTCAGATTGGATAAAAAACCTTTGTAGCAGATTATGTCATTATGGTTGCGTGATTTCCTCTTATCCTATTTAATAGCACATGTGTAGGAAAGAAGGAGGTGTGTGATGGGAACAATCCAGGATTTTGGTTTGAGAGTGTAAGTAACATTAGGCCAAGAACACAAATGATTCAAGAGTAAAGGATAACATTGCTCTGAAATGATTTATTAAAGGATTGAAATTGATAAGGGAAGAAAGTATAGCTATAGTAAGGGCAATGATCAGAAAAACTACTGAGGTAGGAAAGGTATGACTTGAAAGTCACCATGAAGAAAAAAAGTAGTTAGTTGAAGAGATAAAAAGAGGTATAGTTGAATAAAGAAATTTCAGACTTCTTAGACATGGATATTGGTGAGTGATGACAAAATTTAATGTGTATTTGCCCCTGTTTGTACTGAATTGGAGTTGAAGGTGTTTGTTTTTAGATCACAGTGTCTTAGATTTAAATTTACAAAGGAACTTAGAGACTACAATTCAAATACTAATTTCAGGGATGAGGAACTGAGGCTAAATGACTTTGCTAAAGAACTGTATATGGAGAAGATGTTTCTAGTAGATGTTTTCTTGAATTGTTAGTACTTTTCCTCATTGTAGAACTCAATCAGTTAAAAACCTCTCAGAATCTTTACTAGAATAATATTATTTATTCTATTAAAACGAATATAATCTGCATTAAAACAATTCACTTTATTGTTTTTATGCTCTTTATTCTTTTTTGGATGTGAATAATAAAGAAAAATAATTTTACCATTCTTTTTCTTTTTTCTTTTCTTTTTGTTCAATTGCATGCAAAGTAATCACATTTATTCTTTCAGCATTAATCTTTCAAAATTTTTGAGTTTCACATTTTTCTACCATTCTTCCTTCCCCTCCCCATGACAGAGAACAATCTGAAATAGTACAAATTCATTTAACATATTTCCATATTAGTCATGTTGTAAAAGAAGAATTAGAACTAAAGTGAAAAATAACCAAAAGAAGTTTTAAAAAGTGAACATACTATGCTGTTCTATGCATTCAAACTCCATACTTTTTCTCTGAATATAAGTGGTATTTTCCATAACATATCTCTTTATTGTCCTTGATCACTGAACTGCTGAGAGGACCTGCTTCTATTGTGGCTGATCATAATACAGTGTTGCTGTTTATGTATACAATATTCTTCTGGTTCTCCAGTAACTTGCATCAGTTCATGCAAGTCCTTCCAGGTTTTTCTGAAGTCCCACCCTTCATGTTTTCTTGCAGAAAAATAGTATTCCATCACATTGATGTACCACAATTTGTTCAGCCATTTCCCAATTGATGAGCACTCCTTTAAATCCCAATTCTTTCCCACTACAACAAAAGCTACAATAAACATTTTTGTTCATAGGGGTCTTTTCTCCTTTTTCATGATCTCTTTGGGATATAGATCTAGTAGTGGTGTTGCTGATTCAAAGAGAATGCACAGTTTTATTGCATTTTGGGCACAGTTTCAAATTGCTCTCCAAAATGGTTGGATTAGTCCACACCTCCAGTAACAGTGTATGTGTCCCAGTTTTTCCACCCCTTCTCCAACTTTAATCATTTCCCTTTTTTTGTCATTTTAATCAATCTGATTGGAATGTAGTACAAGTAGTCCAGTTTCAGAGTTTCTTTAATTTGCATTTCTCTAATCTTTAATGATCAGGAACATTTTTTTTTTCATGTGACTATAGACAGCATTTCATCATTGCTTCCCACTTCTGAGCTAGTACTTTTATCTTCCCTATCACAAAAGTAGCTTACTATAGTTAGCCCTCTTTTTGTGTTGTTTTTGCTCATTTTGATAGTTAAACTCTGTTCCTGGGGCACAGGCAGCATAGTTCCTTACTTTTTATGATCAGTACCTGGGGTCTGGTTTCTGTTTTTTTTTCCCCCTCTGATATCACAGGTCCTCATAGTTTGTTCCCTATATTAGGATAACAACCCAATCCCACTTGCTGCACTAGTTTTCTCAGGCTTGAACTTTGCCTTCAGAGCTGCAGTTAGAACTCTCACCTCTGGCCTACTCAGCCAGAACATTTTGCATCAGGAGGCAAGCAGCACTTATAATTCTGGGTGACCTTAATGCTAGCATAGGCTTAGATTGCCAGCCATAGCAAGGAGACTTTGGGAGTTAGAAATGGCAATAACAATGGTCACATTCTACTGAAGACTTATGCATCTCATGACCTTCTCTTCACAAATATTGTCTTCCTGTTACCTAAATGAAATAAATTTCCCAGATGCACCCTCATAGCAAACATTGGCATCGATTAGATTATGTGATTGTAAGAAGAGAAACACAGAATGTGAAAGTGACAAACGTGTGGTCCAGAGTGTTGGAGCTCTCATATTCTCTAAGCTACATATACACATTCAAGCAAAGGGGAGGCCCCAAGACAAAATGAATACTAGAAGAATTAATGTCAAGAGATGAGTGTCTCTCTGAGGGGGAACAGTTTGTTGCTAACTTGGATAGAAAACTATGCCAACATATAGTTGGCAATAGTGGAGCAGAAAAAGAATGGACAGCTTTCAGAGATCTGGTATGTAGCACTACATTTGCTCATCTGGGTCAGAACACTCCAAACACCAATTATGGTTTGATGAAAATGATGAGGAAATACAGAAGTTCTAAATGAAAAACAAGAACTCCACAGGGTTTACCAGCAGGATAGTTCATCCACTTCTAAGAATGAAGTATTTGATTACATCAAAGGTAAAGTACAAGTGAAGCTTAGAGAGGTACAGTACTCTTGGTTCAGTACAACAGCATTTGAAATTCAATTTTATACAGACAGAAACAAACCAAAATACTTTTATGATGCCTTGAAGTCTATTTATGGACCAGAGACTTTTAGTGCATCTCAACTACACAGTACTGATGAATCCACATTGATTAATGATAAGGACATGATCCTAGATGAGCTGAACACTTCCATAGTGTTTTTAACAGACCATCATCAATCAATACAGAAGTCATTCACTGTTTACCTCAAGTTGAAGTCAATCAACCCCTAGCTGAAGTTCGAATTGAAGAAGGGGTTTTGAATGTTATTAGGCTCCTTTCAAGTAACAAAGCACCTAGTGCTGATTCTTTTTCAGTTGATATCTATAAGGTGGGGAGTTTATTGCTCATCCAAAGACTGATTTAAATTTTCTAGGTTATTTGGCATGAAGAGGTTATCCCCCAAGAATCCAATGATGTTTCTATTGTCAGTCTCTATAAAGAGCATAGATTGTCTTGTGACAATCACAGGGGGATTTCCCTTTGAGTTATTGCTGGTAATATTCTTGCCAGAGTCCTTCACCTGGAAGATGGTCACTTCCCTGAGGGCCAGCATGGCTTCAGAAATGGTCGAAAAACAGTTGACTGCCCAACAACTCCAGGAAAAATGCCAGGAATGGAACAGAGATCTGAACACAACATTTGTAGATCTTCCCAAGGCCTTTGATACTGTCAGTAATGAGGGTTTATGGAAAATTATGTCAAAATTTGGTTGACCAGTGAAATTCATCAATATTGTACATTAATCTCATGATGGCATGCATGACTGAATTCTGGATAGTGGATGATGCTCTTGAGATTTTCCAGTCACCAATGGAATGAAATAAGGATAGGTCTTTACTCCCAAACATTTTAGCATGATATTTTCAGCCATGCTATCTCTGAGAATGAACATGGCCTCAAGGTCAGCTCAATGGCAAATTCTTCAACTTGAAATGGCTACAAGCCAAGACCAAAGTGGAGGGAGTATTGGTACATGATTTTCTGTTTGTTGATTATTTTGCACTCAGTGCAGCCTCTGAAACTAAGATGTAGAAAAGCATGGATCAATTCTCTGCTTCTTGTGCTAATTTTTGTCTAACAAATAACATCAAGAAAATACAGGTGCTCCATCAGCCAACATCACACCATTCATATGTGGAAGCATTGATTACAGCTGATGGAGAAGTTTGAGTACTGTGGATATATTCATTTTCCTTGGCTGTGTCCTTTTCAAGGAGGTACACGTTGACAATGAGTTTGAGACACAAATTGACAGATCTAGCTCAGTATTTGGGAGGCTCTAAAAGAAAGTATGGGAGAGAAGAGGTATTAGACTGACTATCAAGCTGAAGGTCTACAGAGCCATGGTGCTGACCTTATTGGTATATTCCTGTGAAACACGGACAGTCTACCAGCACTATCCCAGGCAAATGAAACATTCCCATTTAAAATGTCTTAGTAAGATTCTGAAGATCACTTGGCAGGAGAAGATGAAAGAGCTAAACTGCCAAACATTCCAACATTACTACAGAGAGTGCAAATACAATAGACTGGACAGGTTGATAAATGGCCAAAAAAAACCCTATTTTATAAAAAACTCACACAGGGCAAATCCTCAAAAGGAGGTAAGAAGAAGCAATACTGATACACCTAGAGGGTCTCATTGAAGAACTTTAGAATTGTTTGTACAGCATGGGAGACACTGGCACAAGAACACCCAACATGGTGTGCCCTCATCAGTGATGGTGCTGTACTGTATAAGGAAGGCAGAATTGAAGTACCTGAAATGAATGTGACATCTGTAAGTTAGAGTACTTACCCCAGGTGTTAACATTGACAATTTGTGCCCAACTTGTGGTAGAGCATTCTGAACTCATATTGGTCTAATTAGTCACAGTTAGACACAGTGTAATTTGTCATGAACAACGTGATTTTATTTTATTATTCTTTAATACCAAAGGACAAGAACCAAACAACCAACCAACCAACCAACCAATCAACCAACCAACCAAGAGTTTCCTGCCTAAACTGTGCTATACTCCCTTTTATGCACAATAAATACATATTTTCTGTGATTCTTCCAAGATATGTTGAGTTGAAAAGTTATTTCACTCTGCTTTTTGTGAATTTACACAAAAACAAAAATGAAAGTATCCTTGTATTCAAGAAGCTTATAACTATCAAGGGAGATGATATACACATGGACAAACATAAGAGGCACAGAAAAAACCCAAAACTGGAAAACTTTGCCTGGTGAGGAATATATTAGCAGCTGAGTGGTGCAGTGTATTGGTGCAGTATATGGTGCGGATTTTCTTTGATTCAGGGAGATCAGAGTTCAAATCCAATCTCATGCAGTTACAACCTGTGTGACCCTGGGCAAGACACTTAACCTTCATCTGCCTTATATTTTTTCAGCTATAAAACTGTTGTAATAATAGCATAGACCTTTTAGGACTCTCGTGGGGATCAAAGGAAACAATGTTTGTAAAAATACTTAGCACAGTTCCTGATATATGTTAATATTCAGTCATTCAGTCATGTCCAGTTCTTCTTTAGGGTCTGTTTAGAGGCTTCATTTAAATTTCTTTTGGGGAAAAACTCTGGGTACTTCCAAACTTTGCACCATCATCTTGGCTTGCCCAGTAAGTTCTCTTCATTCTTTTGCTGAGTTATTTTTCTTAATTTTTTCAGATGACCAAAAACAATGGAACTTTTCAATGGTTCATTTGACTCATAAATATAAATATATTTATGGAATTCTATAGGGTACATACCTCTGTACCACATGTTACAGAAGATACAAAATTTAAATAAGTAATAAACATGAAATTATGGAAATTCTATTCAGGAAGTAGAGTATAACATAGACAAATATTATCATAACAAAGAATATATGTATACTAAAGGACCATATCAAAGAGATAGAAGAAAGTGAATTGGAAAGGTGGGAGGGGAGATCAATGTGAAGTCAAAGCAGGATAATGCTATTAGCTACATGAAATAGGGAAGATTCCAAGGAGAAAGTTGAATTTGCTTGGATTTTTAAAGAAAAGTTAGGAATTCAACAGAAGAAGATGAAGGAGGTGGGACATCCTTAGAATAATAGAACAATGTGGACAAAGTCACATGGAATATAAAAATAAAGGATTATTCATAGATTAGCAAGTAAACTAGTTTTAGATGCATATGGTTAGAAATATTAGAAAATAAGACTGAAATGGTAGAGCGGTTTAAAATTGTGGATTTCCTTAAATTCATTGAGGAAGTATGCATTTTGCCAGCAGGTAATAGGTAAATATGTGGCATTTTTCAAGCAGTGATGTGACCAGATAAATACATAAAAATTATAGTGGTTTTTCTGTGAGGGCAGCATGTTTCTGAAAAAAAATTAATTATAGCCCCACTTTCTAAGATTCCTGACTCCAACTCCATTCCCACCCTCAAGCTGCAGCACTGATACTAGCTTTTCTCCCAGAACAACCTGGTATTAATTTTGCATATGTTTATATATATGCATATATGCATGCATATATTCTGTCTATAATATATATATATATATATATATATAATCTTTCCTCTAAGTTGCATACTGAGCTTAAATTGCTTCCCTCAGATTTTTTTCAAGTGAGTTATACTTTTTTTAGCATCCACTCAGTCTGACTATATTCTGTAGTACAATCAATTAGTAAATGTATTTAAATGTACTATGCTTTCAAAGCACTCTGCTAGATAATGTTTACAAAAAAAGAAAAATAACACATCCTTGCCTTCAAGAAACATATATATATATATATATATATATATATATATATATATATACACATATATATAAATGTATATATCAAGGGAGATAGCATGCACATGGACAAGAATTCAAGGCACAGAAAAAATCAACACAGTAAAACTTTGAAAATGAATATCTTAGCAGCTAGGCCGTACAGTGTATGGAGTGCTGATAGTTGTTTGAGTCAGGAAGACCTGAATTAAATCCAGTCTCATGTACTTACTACCTGTGTGACCCTGGGAAAGTCATTTAACCTCCATCTGCCTTATTGTTTTCAATTATAAAATTGATGTTATATTAACATCTACTTCTTAGGGCTCTTGTGAGGATCAAAGGAGATAATACTTGTAAAATACTTAGCACAGTACCTGATACATATTGTTCTTCAGTTATTCCATCAGGTCCAGATCCCATTTGGAGTTTTCTGGCAAAAATACTGGCATAGTTTTCCTTCTCTAGCTCATTTTATAGATGAGGAAACTAATACAAATAATAGATAAAATATAAGTGCTTATTCTGTTCCATACACTAGCAATTAAAGGGACCAGAAAGGTCATCAAGATATTTTCATTATCTACATAAATATTGAAGAAAAAAATAAAAATAAAAGTGAAGGGTAACAGAATTCTAGGCTCTCCATGGGAGGGATAGCCATCACAATGAAGGATAAAGACCTGAGATAGAAAGTCATTTATGAAGAATAACAAGTAGGCAAAGATGACTAGATCCCAGAGTAAAGAGAAGAGAATAAAAATTGATTTTAAGATGTAGATTGAGACTAAGTTGTTAAAATTAAGGCTTCTAACCTTATTTTTAAAATTTTCCATTTGTTCAGAAATTACGAAGCACCAAATAAAATTCATATTTCCATATACATAGTAGAAGAGAAAAATACTGCTTTGCAAGGAAATGTAGAACTCTTTTATTTCTAATCTTACTAATCTATATCTTAATAATATGTGTTTGACCTGTATCTTTCAAAGTTGTTCAACTGATATCTGCTTTACTTTTAGCCTTCTCTGAATTCTTCTCTGAATTAAAGAAAATGCATCATTGATTCCTTTTCCTTTAATTTACTTTTTTTTGCTTTATCTCCTCTTGACCTCCAACTTTCCATATTGGAAAGAAAAATAAAGTCCTTGTGACAAATATGCTTAGTCAAGCAAAACAAATTTCCAACTTGGCAGTATCTGAAAGAGTACATATTCTGAATCTTGAGTCCATGACCTCTAAGTCTAGAGGTAAATAGAATGCTTTGTCACTATTCCTCTACAAAAATATTTTGTACTTGCATGAATCAGAATTCTCAAGATTTTCAAAATAAGTTCTTTTTAAATATTATTATTATTATTATTATTATTATTATTATTATTATTATTATTATTATTATATAAATCATTCTCCTGGACATGCTCACAGTATTTTCCATCAGTTCATAAAGGTCATCCTAAGTTTCTCTGAAACTATTCATTTCATCATTTCTTGTGGCACAATAATTTTCTGTTGTAACTACATACCGTACTTTTTTGGCTATTCCCCAAAAGTTTTCCCTTAGGTTTCAATTTTGTTTTTCTATTACAAAAAAAAAGCTTTAATAAATCTTCTTTTACATATTTTCCTTGTTTTTTTATTTAGGAAATAGAATGAATAAAGGTATCATTAAGTCAAAAGGTATATTCTTTTTACTTTTAAACTGTTATCCAATATGGCCTAGAGCAATTTTCAGCTTCATCTATATTGCATCAATGTGCCTCTTTTTTTCCCCCTGCAACCTTTCTAACAATTGTCTTTTTCTTTTCTTTTTGGTCATCTTTTCAAATCTTATGACTATTTTAAAAGATTTATTTATCAGATTTAATTTCCCAGTTTAATTCCCTAATTATTTTGATTTTCCTTTCTCTAATTACTAGTAAGAGGAATCCTGACATTATTAGACTCATAAAACTTTATAACTAGAAATGTACTTAGCTATCCTCTAGTCTAATTTTAAAATTTTACAGAAAAATAAAAAAGTTAAATCAGACCTTCATAAGTGGCAAGACCAGAATAGAATCTTCTTCCAGTCTCAGTGAAGAGTTCAATTATACTATAATGTCCATAGAGGAGCATGCATTGCTTAGGAAATTATGCTACAAGAGATTCAGGTAAAAGGCAATACAAACTTTGCTAGATCTTCCAGGCACAGATGATGTTACATTTGTTTTAGTTGTTGAATCCTTTTTCCCCTTGGAAGTAGACAGCTTGTATTAATTAATAAATGTTGAGTGCTCTAAATTAAAATGGAATAGACAGTATTATACAGAAAACATTACCCCAGATGATAATTGCTGTTAATGATGGATTTTGAAAATCACCATTGAACTGCTTTAAGTAGTATCATTAAAACTGGACTCAGGTAAAAGAAAATCAGGAAGTTAGTCAAAAAAGACACTGAAACACATCCCGTTCCAGTGACTTCTATAAAGCAACCTTTGATACAGAAAGAGAAATTAAAAACAGAGTGTTTTGGCAGGCTCTATGCTAAATATCTCATATAACTGGCAGTAAATTATTTGATACAAAACTAACATTCAGATATCATCACTCTGGTATAATACTAGGAATAGTTAACTTAGAGGAAAAAAATAAACAAACAAAACAACTCTGAGTATTGACTTTTAAACTTGCCAAGTTATAAAATTATCCACTAAGACATAGAAATTCAGAATTTGGGAATTTTTTTTAAATTATAATAACAACAAAAGTAATGAAACACTTGTGGGAATTGGTCTAGATTTTTTTGTCATTTACAAACAATAAGAAAAGGGAGGTTTTATAATCTAGGTGCATTAAATCTGGGTTAGAGTCAAGAAAATCTGAGTTCAAATTCATGGAGAGATACTTACTAGATATGTGATCTGGACAAGTCACTTAACCTTTCTTTGATTCAGTTTCCTCAACTGGAAAACAGGAATAATAACTTACTAGGTCATTAGGAGGATCAAGGGAGATATTTTTTTAAAATACTTAACATAATGACTGACAGTCAGAAGGTACTAAAAGATTCATTTTTCTTTTCTTCCTTTTTTTACTTTATTCTCTATGTTTTTCAATTAATTTTGTAACTGTGAAAATGCTATCTATAGAAAATACTACTCTAGTCGACTGCTACTATTACAGGTGATTTTGAAGATCACCATAGACTTGCTTCAAGAAATATACTTAAGCAGCTCCTGAAGGTGAGATTATCTTCTTCTAATACTTTCATCTATATACCCTAGATATGCTTATAGATTGATATCACAAAAATTTTATGGAGATAGAAAAATGGCTAAAATAATAGATAGTCTTACTTTATTTGGATATTTTGAGAAATGTTTCTTCAATATTCTCAATACTACTGTGTTTCTTTCAGCATAGACTTCAACTGTATTTCTTGGTTTATTCCAACCATGCTTGTTGCCTCAGGGATCTGGGATCATCAGATAAGCACAGAAATTTGAGGGCCACTGAAAAGGCAAATGAATTCACATGCTTTCTGGTATGTTAAAACTGTTCAGAATTTTATTATAAAATATAATGAAGAAAATAGATTAAACAAACTTTTCCTCTAGAATGGGCAGAAGCACTTAAGACAGAACAAATAAGCAGCAGAGAATGTGGCAGAGAGAGAGAGAGAGAGAGAGGGAGAGAGAGAGAGAGAGAGAGAGAGAGAGAGAGAGAGAGAGAGAGAGAGAGAGAGGTAAAGTGATTGGGATAAGGATAAGGAACAGTCAAGCAGAGTTGACTGGGACAGAATGTTGACTGGAGCAGAGGTCCAGCTCAGGTTTTATAGCCTTGCTAGTTATCTGGGCACTGAGAGCAAAAGGGGAATTCCCTTATGTGACAGGAATTAGGTAGAGGATTGATGACTGGAGAGATTAGGATACAAATTTTACATTAAACAATGAAACATTGAGACTCAGTTTACATCTCAAGAGCAGGGAACCTCTACCCATTTAACAAGATTTAACAACATTGAAGATTACAGAATTTTGTTTCTGCTACATCCATAATTCTTTCATAATTTTCTGTATCATTTACCTGCATCATATTGGCAAACTATTTTCTCTAGTGTCATTTTACATCCTTAGTTTAATATATCACAGAATGTTAAAGTTCAAAGTTGATGGATCAGCTATCTTTAATGGAGAAAAGTTCATTATAGAAATTTTAACTTTTTTGTATAGTTCCCTTTTTTTATTTCCAAAATTCAAAGTTTGCAAAATGATTCAACTCCCTTATATATTTTTCCCACTGATGTTTCTCATGTTTTAATGAGGTAATGTTCATAATCTTCCACTAACCTTATCCACATTTTTGTCAAGTTTATATTCCAAAATATTACTGCCTTTAGCTCCCCTACCACTCTGCTCAAAAAGTTCAATGTTTGCCAGTTGAGGCAGTTTCTAAGCTTCTTTGAACTCATTGTTGTTGATTATTTAAATTAGTTAAATTTCCAGAAGAAATGATGGGAGTAAATGTTGATATCAGCTCATTAATGCAACTCAGAAATTTCTACTTCAACAGTTTAAATGGATCAAAAATGGAATTGAGTCAGTTGTTTTCAATATCTTCATTTCAACATTATCTTTTTATCCAATTTGACTTTGATATTGTACTTTTCACTAACATGACTATGAAATACAGAAGAATAACTCAGAAATGATGCCCACATCAAACAGGCACTCATTTCCTATGTTAGAATGTAATTTTTGTGAAAGTTACTTCTAACTGTCTGGTACCTCAATATAAGTTTCTTTTGCTCTTTTAATTCTCTTTTGATATTCTCACTTAGTGGGTTTACTAAGGTGAAAGTAGAACCTTCTGGGCTCTGACTCTGAGTTCCCTAGAGAGAACACTTCCCCCTTCTCCTGCTCCTTCTCCTCCTTTGGAATGATGGCCAACAATTGGATGCCTTCACTGTCTTCTCCAGTATCACCATATGCCCTTGGTTTGCTAAAACTTGTTTGCTCTTCTATCATCTTTCCACCCTTACAAATTTGGGAAGGAAAATCCAGCTTTCAATATGACTCCATCTTTTCCATCTCCCTTTTTCCCTTTGTCTACCTAAATTTAAAATAGTGCAGTAGGACTTAGACCTATTGCAGCTCCTATGTTTTCTGAACAACCTGAGTGTTCTTGGGCCTGGAGGTCTTCTGAACTTCACTGGAAACTCTTCATTGGAAAGTGAAAATGAAATGGCATCACCTGTGGATTTTAAAATCTATATGGAACAAGCATGTAGGGCTACTGAAAAATTTGATTGCATTTACTATGACACTTCATAAAAGGAAAAGGGTTGATGAATAGATTATACTTGAACAGTATCACTTTGATTTGGATTTGAAATACTATTTCTAGACTAGATATCTTGAATGAGTTTTTTGAGATGTCTTCTAGTGAGTTCCATATCAGCCTGTTAGATTTCCAACCTGTTCACAAGCAAGTTACGCAGAGCCAAACCACCATTCTTGTGATCTGTGGAACGGTGAAGTTTGATGGAAATAAATCATGCTATTTCAACTAGAACTTTCTGTTGGTACATCCAAAACTATATGGAAGATTATAATTGATTACCTCTGCTTTCAGAATTTATCTACTCAGTATTGGCAAAAAATAAAATCAAAAATATTTGAAATGTCTTCATTTTTCTCTTGTTACATTGATTGTTGAACTGTGAAAAGTGCCAAGGTTGATGTACCTTTAAAAATGTAGATTCTCTCATCAGCAACTTTTGCAATTGCCCTTAAGAGCAGTGGAATTTTATTTTTATGTAATATACCTTTTTATATAATATGCCTCTGATAATAAAGTTCTGAGCTTGTTACTTTGGCCAAAGATGACTTTATAAAGAGAATTTTTATAAACCTGAATGTCTGAAAACTGAAATTCTTTGTTCCTATAGTGAATCTTGGACACTGCTATTAGCTCAGCATAATACCATAGAAGATATTTTCTGCAGTCTATACATTTAATCTAAAAGTACTTGCAGGCTTTCAGTAAGCACTTAAAAACTACATTAATCAGAACAATAAAAACACTGCTTATTTAAAAAGAAAGAAAAGAAAGAAAGTAGAAGCCTTCTAAGTGCTTGACACTTTCCTATCTCCAAAATAAGTATTTGAGTTCCCAATGACACTCTCAAAAAGTGAAAGCAAATTGCAAACTGATAACAAGAATATTCAAGAATTAAACTTCTTTCCTCCTTTTCTAGAACCTTAATCTCTTTTCTGTCTATGCTTAGATCCCAATGCCCACACTTCATTTTTTGGGAAAAGTATTTTCACAATTATCTTTCCAAATTATTGCCATCATCTACATTCCCAGAATGAAAGAAGCAATATCTGCTGTGTGGACCAGGTCAGATTATTTTTTTAATACTTTATAAGATTTAATTATGTCAGCTCCTTCTTCAGGCAGCTGATCAGCAGACAATATGATAAATTGAGAGGGATACTGTACCATACTAAATCAATGCTACATTTTGCTGACATACCTTTCTCCGCTATGAGTTCTTGTAACTGCTATCTCATCTACAATTGTCTTTTCTTATTTCAATTTTGAACATAAAGTGACTAGACCAGTCATAACTGGGTCCTGTCTACAAGATCTGGTAGTCTAGTTCTGAAGTCTTGACATACATTCTTTCAATTTCAACAAAACCACAAACTAATTGAGGTCAGCCAGAGTGGAGAATCCTCATCTATTCTTTCTTTGTGCTCTGCAAACTCTAAGGTGATATCTGGTTGAAATCGAAATTACGCAACTGTGAACTCGGAATCAGAGCTAACTTTTAGAATCAATTCTCTTATTGAAGTCATTTTAAAATCTTCCACAAGTTACCTAATTTCATAATATTCTTGGCATTGCTGAAGGGAATTTGCATTGGGATTCTCCTATGCTATTAAAAACTAAAAACACTATAATGTAATAAGTTCTATTTAATGAACCAACAAACAATTACTAATTACTAATTACTAAGTGCTTGTTACATGTTAGACATTGTTCTAAGTTTTAAGAATACAAAGGATTTTTTAAATACTTACTTTTATGGATATTAGTCTATTGTGATACTGAGACAGAATTGGTGTTTGAATGTGTGCATATTTATATGTATGTATGTATGTATGTATGTATGTATGTATAGATGTACACATACCAAACACACAAAAAGGTAGCTTCATGGCAAAGTGGATAGAGTACCCTGTCCTGAAATCAAGAAGACTCATTTTCTTGAATTCAGATCTGTCCTCAGATATTTACTAGATGTATGATCCTGGACAAGTCACTTTACCCAGTTTCTCTCAGTTTCCTCATCTGTTAAAAGAACTGAAGGAAATGATAAATCATTCAAGTATCTCTATAAAGAAAATGACTTAACAACAACAAAATGCACTCACACATAACGCACATACATATATGTATATATACACACATGCACATATGTTCGCACACATATTCTTTGCGTGGTTGATATTTTTAAAGAAACCTTGCCAGCAGGATTAAGTTATAGCATTAGATATACAACATTTAAGCTCACATATGAAACTTGTAGAGATTCCTTGAATTCATTTTAACATCTGTGCAAAATCCAAGAGAATTTTAATACAATGAACCCATTCTAAACTCTACGTATGTGAGTCAGTGAGAGATACTGTGTACCATATCTTTTGCTGGCCCACTTTTGAAGACTTGGATTAGAATATGTATAAGATCCCTTGAGTTCTTAAAATATGTTATACTAATCCAAGACTCGAGGAACCTTAAGACTCAGAACTAAATTTTATTGTTTACATAGTTCATATTTTTAAAGAAACCTTGACAGCAAGATTAAGTTGTAGCATTACATATACATCATTTAAGCTCATATATGAAACTTGTACATGTTCAAAATACATGATATAGATACAAGAAACCTAAGAGGGAAGTCATCAATAATCATGAAGTTTATTGTTTGTTTGTTCATTTATTTTGTTTTCTTTTTTATTTGTTTTTGTAGAATGAGGTATTTGAATTAAGACTTGAAGGAAACCAGCAAATCTCATAGCTGAAGATAAGAAAGAAGACTATTATAGGCAAGAAGACAGCCAGTAAATAAGTATAGAATGTGGAGATAGAGGTTTATATGATCTAGAGGCAGGAAAACCTAAGTTCAAATCCTTCCTTAGACACTTACTAGCTTTGTGAACTTAGGCAAATCTTTTTATTTTTTATTTTTTTAATTGTTTTAACTTTTTAAAGGCAATGGGGTTAAGTGACTTGCCCAAGGCCACCCAGCTAGGCCTCTGAAGCAAGATTCAAATCCAGGTCCTTCTGACTCCAAGGCCAGTGCTCTATCCACTGTGTCACCTAGCTTCCCCAAAAATCTTTTAAACTCTCTTGACCTCACTTTTTTCCTTAGTAAAATGGGGAGAATAATAGCATCTACTTCCCAGATTTGTTGTGGCAATAAAATTGTTTTATTTGTAAATTGCTTAACAAACCTTAAGTGCTTTTGAACCCTAATTACCATTCTATCTTCTTATCTATATCTACCATTCTGTCTTATCTTATCTATTCTTCTCCCTTTTTCTTCTTCTTCCAGGTAGTAGGCTTCTATATAGATCGACAAAGATTATGTGATAGTTATAATAGTAAGATGACTAGAAAGATAGATTTTCTAAAGAGCTTTAAAATGGCAAAAAATGGTATTTATGTTTGATCCTAGAGCCAATAGGGAAGGCACAAAAAAGGGATAGATCTGCACTTTGAGAAATTCATGTGAATAGGTATGTGAATAGGGCACTGGAGTGAAGAGAGTGTTTTATAACTATGACTAGTTACGTAACTTATCTTATATCACATTAATTTGAGGAGACCAAAAGAAATCCTATCATTTTTAATTGAAAAGATTTGTCAGCTTGACTTAAATGTAATTAGAACTGTTTTAATTGCTTAATGCTTCAGCGTGTAGCTCATTTCTAAAATAGAGTACACAGAACTTTTGAATGCAAAAGGATTGATAACTTTCTAACTGGTATGTCTAATGTAACAGGACTTTGACATCCCATCACCTGAGATGGAGTTCCATACATGGATGTTTTCATTTTAGGTGATCTGGACATATTCCAAAGTCCTGTTGTACTAATGAATGTGAATAGTATTAGAAACTGTAAAAGGAACCAGAAAATAATAATACTCATTTGCCAAGAACATAGGCTATAGAAAACAGTAACAAAATCTTCAGTGGTCATTAAAGACTCAAAGGAGGGGTGGACAGAACCCTACTATCACTAATTATTAACTTCTTTGTATCAATACTTCACAGTTAATTACCTCCATTTGATGAAGAATCAGAAAGAGATTATAGACCTTCATCAAAAGTCAACCAGTTGCTAATGTTGAGATGAGGAAGGTCTCAGAGCATAGAGGAGAGAGCTCTTGGTTAGCAATCAAGACGTCTGACTTCTAGTATTGACTCTTCTAAAGGACTTGCTTAAACTCAATGTGCTTCAATTTCCTCCTCTGTAAAATGAGTGACTTGGATCAGAATAAGTGTAAGATCCCTTGAGTTCTTAAAATATGTTATACTAATCCAAGACTCAAGGAACCTTAAGACTCAGAATTAAATTATATTCTTTACATAGATGATATTTTTAAAGAAACCTTGGCAGAAGTTATAGCATTAGATATACATCATTTAAGCCTACATATGAAACTTGTAGAGATTCCTTGAATTCATTTTAACATCAGTGCAAAAGTCAAGAGAATTGTAGTACAATGAACCCATTCTAAACACTACATTTGTGAGCCAGTGAGAGATACTGTGTACCATATTTTTTGCTGGTCCACTTACAGAAAATGTTACTCTTATAGATACATATCACAATTTACATATATATATATATTAATGTTTAAGGTTGTTTATGAATAACTGGATTATTTGAAATGACATTAAAAGTTTGATCCAATAGTCTTTTAAGTTCATAGAATTTAGAACCAGATGAAGATCATCTTATTCAATGCTAATTTACAAATGAAGAAACTGAGGTCCACAAAAATTTCAGTAGACTGTCCTTAATCATGGGGTCAGCATTCAAACTGAAGTTGTCGTAAAAACAAACAAGCAAATAAAAGCCCCAATATCTATCCTACAAGATTAGGCCACTTTTCCCCTAAAAAGGAAAGAAACTATCCTTGACACTTAATAGGTCTAGGGTTCTAAGGCTCAAATTATTCTCATATTCCTCTTACCTAATGCACAAAAAAATCCAATTCAAGAATCCTTAAGGTTTTGATGGACTCCCTGCTACCTGAGTCAACACAACTGACCATCCCTGTCTTCATATGGAAATGAAAGGATATATATATATATATATATATATATATATGTCTATGCTCAGAAGAAATTATAAAAAGGGAAAAATCCTACATGTCCCAAAATATTTATTTCAGCTCTTTTTCTAGTGGCAAAAAAATGAAAATTGAGGGGATGCCCATTAATTGGGGAATGGCTAAACAAGTTATGGTACATAAGTATTATTGTTCTAAATGAAACTATAGATGGTCAAACTTTAGAGAAGCATGGAATGACTTATAGGATCTGATGCTGAGGAAAGGGAGTAGAACCAAAAGACTATGGTGTACCTCAACAACACTGTGAGATGAACAACCTTAATGGAAGCAGCTCCTCTCAGCAGTCCATTGAGCTAAAACAACTGTATTAGACTTGCTATGAACTATATTATCCCCATCCAGAGGAAGAAAATCAAAACAAAACAAAACTCACAAACCACCCCCCAAGCCTTCAGAATCTGATGAACACTTTATAAATGTTATTTCTTATGTGTTACTTTCCCTTAATCCTAATTCCTTATACCAAAAATTACTAATCTGAAAACATGTTTATCAAAATATGTATGCACAATGCTAATCTGACTGTTCATCACTAAGGGGAGGGGATTGTAAAGGGAGGGTGGAAGGAAATTTTGTAACTTAAAAAATAGTCATGTGCATATCAATAAAAACAAATAAAAATATTTTTTTTAAAAAAGAAAGGAACTATATTCAAATGAATCAATTCTGTAT
The DNA here is from genome assembly GCF_037893015.1 of Macrotis lagotis. Taxonomy (NCBI): domain Eukaryota; kingdom Metazoa; phylum Chordata; class Mammalia; order Peramelemorphia; family Peramelidae; genus Macrotis; species Macrotis lagotis. Next base: position 142,495,626 of record NC_133659.1, on the reverse strand, counting down.
CTTTGCAGATCACCCTTCACAAGATATGCAAGTATATTTCTTTTGTGAAATATTATATGTTCTGTGAGTGTCCCATTTCGCTCTGTATTAATTTGAGTAAAATCCAAAGCAGAATACTAAACATCTTGAATACAACTCAAGTGAGCTTTCCTCTTCACCACCAGTCACAGCACCCTCCCCACCACCTAAGTCTCATTAAATACTTGTATATTCTTTTTTTTGTTTTATTATTATTTAAGGAAAAGGGGTTAAGTGACTTGCCCAAGCTAGGCAATTATTAAGTGTCTGAGATCAAATTTGAATTCAGGTCCTCCTGACTCCAGGACCGGTGCTTTATCCATTGTGCCACCTAGCTGTCCTTTATGTACTTGGATACTGCAGTAACATGGGTTTTTCTATATCACTAATTGTTAAATCTTTCCATTTCTTCATACATATATAATACATATATACATAAATTAAGGAATTTATTTTTATCTCTGCCTATAAACTCTTCACTTACAACTGATCAGCTCACTTCTGAACCTTTCTCATTCATCTTTTTCTCCCCCTCTCATTTAAATCTTTTGATCTACTGCTAAAATGAGGAATTTTGTCATTTTCTCATACAGGGGAGTTGCTTAACATAATTATCTGATATGATTCCTTTATTTTTGAAAATTTAATTCGATATGACATGACTGTATTCTATAAACTTTAATAGCGACAATTCAGTAATTACCTCAAATATATCATTTGCAATAATATAACTAAGCAACTGCAGCATGCTAATGAATTACTAACCCACATTTCAAAGAATTGGAAGATATGTTCTTCATAGCATTAAATTAGGTTCATCTTTTTCTGTCTTAAAAAAAACTTTAATGTGGAAATTCTAAAGAAAATTATAAATAATACTTTGCTAATATTTTTTTATTTTATTCCCTCTATAACTAAAATAATGAGTATGGTGAAGTATAAATTGAGTCACATTTAGCAAGATCCCAAGTTAACTAAATGAAACCTCCTTTCTGTTTGTAGTCAGTATTGCTGGACCTCATTACATCATTATGCTCCTAAGGATGACATTATATCAAGGATTATATGTGAGTGAGTCATTGCTATTAAGACTATCAATGTGGTCATCTTAAGATGGCTCTTCCTCAATAGGTAGTATTGTACTTATACCACTTTGTGTGTATGTTTGAAAAACATTTCATTTATTTTTTAACTAAATGGAATGGTACTTTTTAACAATCATTTTTTGCAAGGTTTTGAATTTTGCATTTTCCTCCTTCCCTCCCTTCCATCCACAATCTAACACAGGCTATACATGTGTAACCATGCTAAATATAGATCGATATTAATTATATTGTGAAAGAATCAAAATGTAAAAGAAAAAAGTGGAGATAAAAATAACATACCTAAGATAACTTTAAAAAAAACTGAAGATAGTAAGCTTTGATCTGCTTTTAAACTCCACAATTCCTTCTCTGCAAATGGATGGTATTTTCTATCACAAGTATTTAGAATTATTATACTGCTGAAATACATAAGTCAGTCATAGTTGATCATCACCCAATGTTGTTGTTAGTATGTATAATTATGTTCTTCTGGTTATGCTCACTTCACTCAGCATCAGTGCATCCAAGTCTTTCCAGGTAAATTTGAATTCCTATCCCTCATGATTTACTATAGGACATAACATTCATATACAATTTATACAGCTATTCTCCATCTGATGTGTGTCTCCTCATTTTCTAATTTTTGCCAAAACAAAAAGAGCTGCAATACATATTTTTGTACATGGGAGTTTTTGTACCTTTTTTGTGACCTCTTTGGAATACAGACCTAAAAATGGTATTTCTGGATCAAAAAAGTTTTATCACCCTTAGGGCATAATTCCATATTGCTCTCCAGAAGGCTTGGATCAGTTCACAACTCCACCAACAATGCATTATTGTCCTAGTTTTCCCATATCCTCTCAAAAATTGAACATTTTCTTTTTTTAGTCATATTAACCCATCTGGTAGGTGTGAGGACTGAAGTTGTTTTACTTGCATTTCTCTAATCAATTATGATTTAGAGCATTTTTTCATGTGGCTATAGATAGAATTTCTTAATCTGAGAATTGCCTTTTCACATCCTCTGACCATTTACCAATTGAGGAATGACTTATACTGTTATAAATTTAACCCATTTCTCCATATATTTTATGAATGAGTCCTTTATCAGAAACTTTAGTTGAAAAAAATGTTTCCCAATTTACTGTTTTGCTTTTAATCTTGGCTACATTGATTTTATTTGTGCAAAAACTTTTCAATTTAATATCTCAAAAGTATCCATCTTGCATTTTTAAAACATTATCTCTTCATTGGTCATAAACTGCTTAAACTACTCCCCTTTCCATAGATCTGATAGGTAAAAATATGGAACGTTTCATGAATTTGCATATCGTACTTGTGCAGAGGACATATGAATCTTTTCTATAACATTTCAATTTTTACTATATGAACTGCTGAAGTAAGTACTCTAGTGTGGTTGTAAGGATCTAAGTACTAGGATAAATCAACCAGATTCAATGTTTGCCAAACTTTCTGAAATGTTATTGAAGTTCAGATTCCAAGAATGTGGTTATTCTCTACAATGGGATGAATGAAATTATATATATATATATATATATATATATATATATATATATATATATATATTAATTACCAGGTTCAAGGTTAAATTTTGAAGATTTAAATAACAAAAGGAAAGTAGTTTTCAGGAAGACTGCATCATATAATGGGAGGGTGGATTTATAGAAAGGAGTGATTTGGTTTAGAAGTTATAAGAAATGATCAATGGAATCATGAAGCAATTAATTCATAATTTTTCCAAGAATAATTATATTGATTTTATTATTGTTCCAATAGCTAAAGGTATAAATGAATGGGAAGGGTGATTTAAGGAAGATTTTTAAAATTTTTTTATCATTTCAATTTTTATTCATATATATATATATATATTAGTTTTTTTGCAAGGCAAATGGGGTTAAATGGCTTGCCCAAGGCCACACAGCTAGGTAATTATTAAGTGTCTGCAGCCAGATTTGAACTCAGGTACTCCTGAATCCAGGGCCAGTGCTCTATCCACTCTGCCACCTAGCCGCCCCTATATTTTTAAATATGCAAAATTTTCTTCCACCTTCCCTTCCCAATCAACTCCCCTCAGTGGCAAAAAAAAGTAAGGTTAGCATTATATATACATAGTTTTGATAACTGTGCTTAAAGATTAGTCATTTTCGGTATGAGGAATCAGCATTAAGGGTAAGAGATAATTTTTATAAAGTGTTCAGATTCTGAAGGATTCTTTTTTGTTTTTTGTTTTTTTTTGTTTTGTTTTGCTTTGTTTTTCTTCCTCTTGATGGGGATAATATTGTCCTTAGCTGGTTGTCCTAGCTCTCTGAGGGGCTGAGGGGAGCTACTTTCCATCAAGGTTGATAATTTCACAATATTGTTTTTTAATGTGTAAATTGTTCTCTTGGTTCTGCTCCCTTCTCTCAGTATCAGATCCTGTAACTCATTCCATGCTTCTCTAGAGTATGACCACTTACGGTTTCTTATAGAACAATAGTGTTCCAAAGTATTCATGTACCCTAAGGTGTTTAGCCATTCCCCAATTGATGGGCATCCCCTCAAATTGCAAATCTTTTCCATTACAAAAAGAGCTGCTATGAATATTTTGGAACATGTGGAATTTTTCCTGTTTTTTATGATTTCTTCTGGATATATGCATACAATTGAAATTGCTGGGAAAAAGGGAATGAACATTGTTATTGCACTTTGGCCATTGTTCCATATCGCTTTCTACAATGGTTGGATCCATTCACAAATCTATCAGCCAGGCATTAATGTCCCAATCCTCCCACAACATAACCAGCATTGATCATTTTCCCTTTTTTCTTATCTTGGCCAAACTGATGCACCTGAGGAGATACTTCATACTTGTTTTAATTTGCTATTCTCTAATCAATCAAGATTTGGAGCAATTTTTTTCTAATGATTATATATAGCTTTAATTTCTTCATTTGAAAACTGTCTATTCACATCGTTTCATCATTTATCAATTGGGGAATGATTTGTAACCTTATAATTTGATGCAATTCTTGAAATATTTTAGAAATTAGACCTTTATCAGAACTCCTTGTTGAGAAGATAGTTTCCCACCTAGGTTTCTGCTTTGCTTTTAATTTTGGCATCATTGATTTTATTAGTTTAAAACTTTTTTAAATTAATATAGTCAAATCATTAACTTTGCAATTTATAATGTACTCTATTTCTTATTTGCTAAGAAATTTATCCCTTTTCCATAGATATAATAGAGTATTTCTTGGTCTATTAATTTATCTACTGTGTCACTCTTTCTGTCTAAATACTTTACCCATTTTGGCCTTATTTTGGTATAGGGTGTGAGTTGTGGGTCTATGCCTAGGTTTTGCCATACTATTTTCCAGTTTTCCAAACAATTTTTGTCAAATAAACTGTTCTTATCCCAGAAGCTAATGTCTTTGAATTTGCCAAACAGTAGATTGCTGTAGTGATTTACTGCTATTTCTTTTGAATCTATCCACATCCATTGATCCATTACTCTATTTCTTAACCAGTACTAGGCAGTTTTGATGACTGCCACTTTATAGCATAGTTTTAGGTCTGTTAGAGCTAGGCCACTTTCCTTTACATTTTTTTTCAAGTCCTTGCTATTCTTGACCTTTTCTTGCTCCAAATGAATTTTGCTACTATTTTTTCTACATCAGTAAAATAGTTATTTGACAGATTGATTGGTATGGCACTGAATATGTAATTTAATTTGGTTAGAACTGTCATTTCCATTTTATTAATTTCACCTAAACAAGATCAATTGACATTTTTCCAGTTATTTAGATTTGACTTTATTTGGGGTGAAAAAATCTTTATAATTGTTTTCATACAGTTTCTGGATTTTCTTGGGAGGTAGAATCCCAAGTATTTAACATTGTCTAAAGTAACTTTAAATGAAATTTCTCTTTCTATCTCTTGATCTTGGACTTTGTTGTTCATATATAGAAATGTTGACGATTTATGTTGATTTACTTTATATCCTGTTATTTTGATGAAATTGTCAGTTGTTTCACGGGATTTTTTAACATTGTACGGGAAACTAGGTGATACAGTGAATAAAGCACTCTTCCTGGAGTCAGGGGCTCAAGGAGTTTTTTAGATGATTTTCTTGGGTTCTCTAAATGCACCATCTTGTCATCTGCAAAGAGTGAAAGCTTTGCTTCCTCATTGCCAATTCTGATTCCTTCAATTTCTTTTCCTTCTCATATCACTACAGCTAGCATTTCTAATACTATTTTGAATAGTAAAGGTAATAAAGGGGCATCCTTATTTCAAATCTAATTGTACTGGAAATGCTTTGAATTTATTCCCATTACATATAATATTTGTTGATGGTTTTAGATAGATACTATTTATTTTTTAAGAAAGACTCCATTTATTCCTAAACTTTCCAGTGTTTTTAATAGTAAGGGAGGGTGTATTTTATCAAAGGCTTTTTCAGCATCTATTGAGATAATCATATGATTTCTGTCGGTTTTGTTATTGATATATTCAATTTTGTTGAGTGTTTCCTAATATTGAACCATCCTTGCCTACTTAGGATAAATCTTACCTGATCATGGTAAACTAATCTAGTAATAATTTGCTGTAATCTCAATGTTAAAACATTATTTAAAATTTTTACAACAGTGTTCACTAGGGAGATTGGTTTATAATTTTCTTTGTCTGTTTTGGTTCTTCCAATTTTAGATATCAGCACTATGTTGGTGTCATAAAAGGACTTTGGTAGAACTCTTATTTTTTAAAATAGTTTATGCAGAATGGGAATTAATTGATCCATAAATATTTGGTAGAATTCACTTGTAAATTCATCTGGACCTGGAGGCTTTTTCTTAGAGAGTTTATTGATGGTTTCTTCTAATTCTTTTTCTGAAATGGGGTTATTTAAGTAATTTATTTCCTCTTCTGTTAATCTGGGCAAATTATATTTTTGTAAATATTCATCCATTTCACTCAAGTTATCCAATTTGTTGGCATGCAGTTCAGCAAAATAGTTCTGAATTATCTTTTTAATTACTTCCTCATTGGTGGCTAGTTCATCCTTTTCATTTTTGATACTGGCAATTTGGTTTTCTGCTTTCTTTTTTTTTTAAATGAAGGTTAACCAAAGGTTTATTTTATTATCTTTTTCATAAAACCAATCCTTAGTTTTATTTATGAGATCATTGGTTTTCTTGCTTTCTATTTTATAAATCTCTACCTTGATTTTCAGAATTTTTAATTTGGTATTTAATTAGGGATCTTTAATTTGTTCTTTTTGTAGCTTCTTTAGTTCCATACCCAATTCATTGATCTCCTCTCTCTTTAAGTTATTCATATAGATATTCAAAGGTGCAAAGTTTCCCCTCAAAACTGCCTTGGCTGTATCCTTTAAATTTTGGTATGATGGCTCATTGGTATCATTTTCTTGGATATAAGTATTGATTATTTCTATTATTTACTGTTTAATCAACCCATTATTTAAGATAAAGTTATATAATTTCCAAATAGCTCCATGTAATTTTTACTGCATCATGGTCTGAGAAGTGTGTATTTTTTGTTTCTGCCTTTCTGCATTTGATTATCAGTTTTTTGTTCCCTAGTACTTGGTCAATTTTGGTATAGGTGACATGTACTGCCAAGATAAAGATATATTCTTTTGTATCCCCACTAAGTTTTCTCCAGCGGTCTATCATATTTAAGTTTTCTAAAATTTCATTCACCTTCTTAACTTCCTTCTTGTTTATTGTGTGGTTAGATTTATCCAGTTTAGAGAAAGGGAGATTGCAGTCCACCATTATTAAAGTTTTTCTGCCTATGTTTCCTTGTAATTTGCTTCACTTTTCCTATAGGAATTTAGATGCTATACCAATAGGTACATACATGTTGAGTAATGCTATAGCTTTGTTTACCTATGGTGACTTTTAATATTTAGATTCCTTCTTCATCCTTTTTAATGAGATCAATTTTTGCTTTTACTTTATCTGAGATCAGGATTGCCATCTTGATTTTTTTTAACTTCACCTGAGGCATCATATATTTTGCTCCAACCTTTTACCTTCATCCCATGTGTATTTCTCTGCTTCAAGTGTGTTTCTTGTAAAAAACATATTGTAGGATTGTTTTTTAATCCATTCATCTATCTGCTTTTGTTTTAAGGGGTAGTTTATCCCATTCATATTTACAGTTTGTTATTAATTCTGTATTTCACTCCATAATATCTTTCCTCATTTATATTTTTCTCTTTTCCTTCCTTCTATTTTTCCTTACCAAAATTTTACTCCCTTTTCTGATTGACTTTTCTTTTAAAATTTAACTTTCAGTTTATTTTCACTTATACCTTCATCTTTCCCTACCCTTTTTTCAACCCCTTCTGCCCTTATCTTTCCCTTTCTCCATCCCCACTTCCCTGTAGATTAGGATTGATTTTTGAACCCAAGAGGGAATGTATCTTATTCCCTCTCTGGTCAAATCCATTGAATAGAATTTACTCAAGGTTCACACCCTTCTTTCCCTCTAAAATTTTAAATCTTTGTGCCTCTTCATGTGGTATTATTTATCGCTCTAGAAGTATTACTTAGGTATCATCAATCACAGTTTGATTAGTTGATTGCTTGATAAGCTCATATTGTTATCAAAATATCATTGTAGATTGATTGCTTGATAAGCAGAAGTGTCTCAAAGTACATCAAATTATAACTATAATCATTTTTACCATATCCCCTTTTCAAGTACCCTCTAAGGACACACTATCCTCCTCATGAATCAAAGGTGCTCTTCCCCCCCAGGTCTATTTTCCTCTCACACTTTACCCTCTCCTCCCTCCCTTACCCCTTCCCAGGGTACTTAACCGCTTGTTAAGGGAAGCAAGGATTAAGTCAAAACCTAATCGAATTAACTAGAAGAATCTTAAAGATCTCTAAATACTGGGAGGCTCTGAAGATCTTACCTGAGAACTTTACAAATGATTGTAATTTAGTTTATGATGCCCTCATTAGAAAAAGTGCTAAGCTTCCTCAGCAAGGCAGAATTAAAGTATTATCAAAGTATAATGAGACACTTAAATTAAAAGTTTACACCCCTTGACTTAGCCTTACCAGATTTTAAATTATATTGTAAAGTATCAGTGATCAAAACTCTGGTATTGGCTAAGAAATAGAGTGGTGAATCAGTGGAATAGACTAGGTACAATAGCAGAAAATGATTATAGTTATCTGCTGTTTGATAAACCCAAAGAGCCCAGCTATTGGGATAAAAACTCTCTCTTTGATAATGACTGCTGGGAAAATTAGAAGTTAGTATGGAAGAAACTTAGGCCAACACCTCACACCATATACCAAGATAAGATCCAAATGGATACAGGATTTAGACATAAAAAGCAATATTATAAGCAAACTAGAAGATCAAGGAGCAGTTTACCTGTCAAATCTATGGAAAGGAAAGTAGTTTATGACCAAGGAAGAGATACAGAACATCATTAAAAAGAAACTAGATAATTTTGATTACATTAAATTGAAAGGTTTTTGCACAATCAAAAGCACTATAACCAAAATCAAAAGAAATGTAGTAAATTGGGAAACAAAACAATTTTATGACTAGTATTTATGACAATAAACTCATTTTTAAAATATACAGAGAACTGAGTCTAATTTTCTTTCTTTCTTTCATGTTTTTAAGGCTTTTGCAAGGCAACGGGGTAAAGTGACTTGCCCAAGGTCACACAGCTAGGTAATTATTAAATGCTTGAGGCCAGATTTGAACTCATGTACTCTTGACTCCACTGCTGGTGCTCTATCCACTGAGCCACCTAGCGGCCCCAGCTGAGTCTAAATTCCCAAAAAACAAGCCATTCCCCAACTGACAAATGGTCAAAGGTATGCCAAGGCAATTTATAGTTGAGGAAATCTAAGTGATCCATAGTTATATGAAAAAGTGCTCCAAATAATTACTTATTAGAGAAATGCAAATTAAAGCATCTCTGAGGTACCACTTCACACCTCTCAGACTAGCCAATGTGACCAAAAAAGACAATGATCAAAGTTGGAAGGGGAGTGGGAAATCTGGGACAGTAATACATTGTTGGTGCAATTTGGAATTATGCCCAAAGGGCAACAAAAATGTGCATACCCTTTGATCCAGCAATACCACTACTGGCTCTAAACACTGAAGAGATTATGAAAAAGGATAAAAACATCAGCCCTGTTTGTGGTGGCAAAGAATTGGAAATTAAGTGAATGTCCTTCAGTTGGAGAATGACTTAACAAACTGTGGTATTTGTATGTCATTGTTCTATTAGAAACCAGAAGTGATGGGAATTCAGGGAAGTCTGGAAGGATTTGCATGAACTGAAGCTGAGCAAGATGAGCAGAACCAGAAGAACACCATGCACCCTAATAGTCACATGGGGTGACAGTGAACCCTAATGTACTTGCTCATTCCATCAGTACAACAATCAGGCACAGTTTTGGAGTACCTGTGATTGAGAATATCATCTGTGTCCAGAGAAAAAGTTGTTGAATTTGAACAAAGACCAAAGACTATTACCTTTAATTTAAAAAAAAGTTATCTTATTATGTAATTTTGTTATCTCTTTTATTTTATGTTTTTTAAGGATATGATTTCTCTTTCATCGCATTCAACTTAGATCAATGTATACCATGGAAACAATTTAAAGACTAGCAGACTGCCTTCTGTGGAGATGGGGGAGAGGAGTGGGGGAGGGAAGAAAGAGTAAGGGAAAAATTGTAAAACTCAAAATAAGTAATATCTTTCTTTTTTAAAAAAATGTTAAGACCTTTGCTTTTCATCAGAACTTTTTTCTGAAACATAGTGATGTCATTTTTGGACCCCTTCAATTGAGAGACAAGACACAACTCTACCCATATCCTTTAAGTCCAGTCTCTTCAATTATATTCAACCCTTTAATTATCCTGAGAAAACTAAAGTTCTCAAGAATTGGAAGTGTTATAACTTACCTTATAGGGTTATATACAATTTGATGGTCTTGACCACCATTTGTTTTGTTTTGTTTCACTTTTTTCTTCCCCTGTTCATTTACATTTTCACGAAATTCTGGAGTCATGTAGTTGGTGATTGAGTTTTCTGTTCAGTTCTGTGGTTTGTGTCAGGAAATTCTGAAAGTCTTCTATTTTGTTGGACATCCATCTTTTTTTGCTGCCAGTATATGCTGAATTCTGCAGGGTAGTACATTCTGGCTTGTAACCCAGGCCTTTGTTCTCTGATATATGGTATTCCAGGTGATCTGATGCTTCATTCTTGAAGCTGATAGGTCCTATGTGATTTGATTGTGTTTCCTTTGCATTTGAATTCTTTTCTTTTTGCTGCTGGCAATATTCCCTCCTTTATTTGAGAGTTCTGGAAATTGGTTATAACAGCCCTTGGAGGATTTATCCTGTAGGAGTTTTTATGTAGGGGTTCTGTGGATTCTTTCTATGACTATATTGTTTTCTTGTTCTAGCAGATTGGGACAGTTTTCCCTTATAATTTCTTCTATGATGTTTTCTAGGTTCTCTTTTTGATCTAGGCTTTATAATCCAATAATTCATTGATTATCTTTCCTGGATCTATTTCCCAGGTCATTTGATTTCCCTAAAAGGTACCTTATGTTTTCTTCATTTTTTTCAGCCATTTTGTTTTGTTTGATGGAAACTTATAGTTTCAATATATTTATTGGCTTCTATTTGTTCAGTTCCTATTTTTATAGTTTTATTTTCTTCAATTACCTTATTTCTACCCTTTTTAAAGGTGTTTAATACTTTGGTCAATTTTTCATAATTTTCCTGTATGATTCTCCTTTCTTTTTTCCATTTTTCTTCTTCTTCCTCTCTTTTTTCATTTATAAATTCTTTTTAAAGCTCTTCAATGAGCTTTTGTATTTGTACCCAATTTATAGACTGTTTTGATACTTCTCCTGTGAATTATTTTTCATTGATTTCTTCTTCAGTCATGGTATTGTTATCATCTTTGTCTGTAAAGTAGTTTTCTATAGTGAGTGCTAATTTAACTATTTTTTGCTCATCTTTATTGTTTTAGTTCTGCTACTGAGGCATAGGGATTATAGATCCAAGGTTATTTTTTTTGGCTGGGGTTGGGGTCTGATCCCTGGCTTGTCATTGGCCAAAGTGCTGCCTACGTAGTCCAGGCCTTGCCTTTGCAGAGGTTTGTTTCTTCCTTTATGTCCAGGTTCCAATTTAACAGTAGTTTGTTCCTAACCCAATGCTAATTTTTGCCCTGGTATTCCCAGGATTCAGACTTTGTTTGGTGTTGCAGTCTTCCTTGATGGTTTGCTATCTAGCTGCTGAGACTAGCATTGTCAAACTGTCAGCGCCTGCTGACTTTCCTACTCTCCTGCCTCCTGGACTTTACTTCCTCTTCTTCCCCCAAAGAGACAGACCTTCACTGATGATCCTCCATGATATCTACCACAGAAAACTTTTTTGAATCTTTTCCTTTTCTCGGTGGGATCTGTAGCTTGAATGTCAAAATAGAGACTTCATTTATTTTTGGTATGGAAAAGCTCTGGGAGCATGTTAGCTTCAGGTTGCCATCTTGGCTCCTCCCCAGAAGTCCATCAAGGAAGATTATTAAAGAAAAGGTGGTAGGCTACATACTGTGAAAGCCCCAGGGTGAATACAGGGGAAAAGTTAGATGAAACAACATAGCTACATGGAAAGCACATACCTGGAGAGTGAAGTTTTTATTAATTTTATATGTGTTATCTAATATTTCTATCACATTCACCAATCATGCTGTTTGGGGATTTTTTACATTTTCTTTATATCAATAACATTTTTCATTGATGTCATCTTTGTTTTATAATTGTTTTTTAAAAATATATTACCCCCAACTCACCATGCACATTGTCATTGATCTTTGAATGGCCCTCATGAATTTAGAAGAAGAGAAGCTTAAAAAAGTTTGACTCTACTCAAAGCAATTTTCTTTTTCCGACATAATTCAGTACATTCTCTGAAAAAGAATTTTATTCAATGCTGAGCTCAATTTAATTCTATCTGAAGTGTTTCGTAGATATATATATATATATATGTTTATATATATATATACATACTCATATATGAATATATAAGTTTATATAAATGTACATATGCATATATATATTATACTGAGATGTGCATATGTTTGTTTAATTGTATACAAGTGCATGTCTGGGTATATGGGTGTATACAATATACATATTACTTTATTGAAGAACATATCAGCAATTATTGACTAATTTACCAAATTCCCTATAGATAATTAAATAAATAGACATGGATATATATTTGGATAATAAAGATGTGTATCCATGTACACATATACACACAATGTCCAAATAGTGCAATTTTAATTTATAAAAGTTTAAAATTGCATTAAGGATTGTGGGATACTGGGTGTATATGTATGTGTTCGTGTGTGTCTATAAATGCTTTTGTTGAACAATCCCTTCCCCCCACCAGTCCTCAATTCCCAATCCTTAACCTTCTTGATTCTTCAGTATCTCTCATATTCATTCCATAATAAGACCTATTTATTTCAACTTTAAAACTCTCTCAAATGTGTCCCATTTTCTCTGATACTTCCATCATCCTAGTGTAGGTCCTTATCATCTCATACTTGAATTAGTTCCTTAACCTCCTAGTGGATCTATCTATGTCAACTTTCTCCCTATTACAAACCATTTTCAATTTATCTGCCAAAGCAATATTTTCTAAAGCATAGCTCCATCATGTTAGCTGCCTACCTAATAAAGTCTAGTGTCTGTCAGTCAACAACTGGATCAAATAAAAAAAATTGTCTGTCTTTCAGTCTTCAAAACCTACATCCTTCTGAATATTTCTAGTGCCCAATACTCCATAAATCTACCCACTACTCTCTGAACAAGGCAACACTGATCTGACTCTTCCTTGAACAAGATACTACATCTCTTTCAACTTTAGACATTTTACTAGCTTCTCTCCCTTCCCATCTGCCCCATGCCTGAAATGTTCTGTCTCATCATCTCTGCCTTCTGAATTTATTAGCCTCCTTCAAGATCCTACTAAAATCCCATCTTCAAAAGGAAGGTTTTCTGGGGAGCTATATGGAACTATGCCCGAAGAACAATAAAGCTGTTCGTAACCTTTGACCCAGCAATTCCAATTCTAGGTCTATATCCAGAAGAAATTATTTAAAAATCGGAAAACACCTGCATGTCCCAAAATATTTATATCAGCTCTTTTTGTAGTGGCAAAGAACTGGAAATTGAGGGGATGCCCATCAATTGGGGAATGGCTAAATAACTTATGGTACATGAATACTATGGAATACTATTGTTCTATGAGAAACCAAAAAGGGTCAAACTTCAGAGAACCATGGACTTGTGGGATCTGATGTTGAGCGGAGTAGAACCAAGAGAACAAGGTACACATTAGCAACAACATTATGCGAAGAACAACCTTGATGGAAGCAGCTCCTATTGGCAGACAAGAGAGCTAGGACAATTGTATATGACTGGCTATTGACTATGTTATTCCCATTCAGAGAAAGGAAAACAAAACAAAACACACAAAGAAAAAAAGAACACTTTTCCAAATCTGATGAACACTTTATAAATATTATCTCTTATGTATCTTTTTCCTTTAATCTTAGTTACTCATGCTAAAAATTACTAATTGGTAAATATGTTTATCAAAATATATATGTGAAATGCAACCTGACTGTTTGCTGCTCTGGGGAGGGATTAGGAAGGGAGGGTGCAGGGAAATTTTGTAACTTGCAAATTTGCATGTTCATATGGATGAAAATAAATAAAGTTTTAAAAAAAAGGAAGGTTTTCCCCAACCCTTTCTAATTCTAGTGTCTCCCCTTTTAATTATTTCTCATTCAACTTATATAGAGTTTTTTGTACACATCCATTTTCTTATTATTATTATATCTCTCAGATTATGTGCTCTTTGTGGGGTAGGAACTCCTTTTACCTTTTTTTTCATGTTCCTTGCCCTGATCACCAGATCTGGAACATAATGGTTACTCATCAAATGATTTTTAACCAATTCACTCAACATTCACCATTTGCAAAGAACTACTTCTACCCACACAAACAGAAAAGTTGGGCAACTAGAGACATGGTCTACAGTAATTGAAATTTGGTTGATCTTTCTTGTTGAAGATGATCAGAGGAGAGATTTTGAAATTCTTTAAAAACTTTTGACTTATTTTCATCTTTCAGATATCTTGAAAATTGATACCTTTGTGTCCTCATAATTGCACCATTCTAAGAACCATTCAAATTTCTTCAAGAAACATTACTGTTATGATGTGTATTCTGATATTATTGTCAAATGTAACAAAATTCTATTATCTTACATGGTGAAAAAAGTTGTTTAAATGCCAACAAGCTTCCCAAGTTCATCTGTTTTCAATTATTTCTTCTATTTTGATTTTGAAATACTCTTAGAATGACTTCATTATGTAACCCATGTTTCATAAACATTCATAAACCCATTCATAAACATTCTTTCTTCCTTAAAAGTCAACTCAGAATTGGGGAAAAGAATTTTGGATGAACTGGAAGCAAGAAAACTTGGGGCTAAATATTTCTTTTAATGCTTATTTGGTATAAAATCATATAAAAATCACTTAAATTCCTGTCTACTATCCCTTACCTACAAATTAGGAATAACAAAAACAGAAATAATTATCCTTCCTCAAAATGTTGCTGTCATTCTCAAATGATATAAAATATGAAATGAGGGGTTACAAATTCTAAAGCATTAATAAATTTCATATAACATAAAGACCAAAGATGAGGGGATTGGAATTAATTAAGTATAGTCTCAAGAGTCTTCATGTAATTTTAAGCTTTTAAAGCTTAAAATTTAACTTAACTAAGACTTTCAGGTATAATGAAAGAAAATTCATAAATAGGTTTTAAAAGTATGAGAGTTTGAATATGAGGGTTTTGGGCAACCATCACAAGGTATCAAAAAAATGGGGAAAGAACAAATTACTTTGTGGTGGGTGGGGTAATCATATTATTAATTATACAACAAAAATGGCTAAAGTATAAGCAATTCATAAACAATTCTTTTCTTTAATCTATACAAAATATTTATGTAAGGTATTGATACTCAAGTTGAGAGAAGATTTTCTTAAATATTTTAACATTGGTCTAGATCTTTATCATCTTTGAACTAACAGAGAATGTATATCACATTGTGCTTACTGTTTGTTGAATATAAAAATATATTCTATTAATTCATCTGAAAAAGAAAAGATTGAGAATATCAAGGGGTAATATGAGGAAAAGGTGAGATAAAAGAGGATTCATATCTAAAATCAGACAGTTATTATTTATAAAGCAATTTAGTATTGCAAAGTACTTTAAAAATATTCATTCTATTTACCCAAAAACCTCAGGATATAGATATTATTTCCATTTTACACATGAAGAAACTGAGACAGAGAGTCAGGTAAAGTAACTTAACCTTAGTCATAGAACCAATATTTATCTGAGGAAAGTTTGAATTAAAGTCTTTGTGATTTAAGGCCGGTACTCTATCCACTGTGGTATTAGTGTTACACAAAATACTGAATCAACTGAACCTAATTGCCAAGTGCACAATAAAGCAAAATGCTCAAAATACAGGTTATGACTCACTATTCAATCAAAAGTATTCAAAAGATTTGATAACAGTCTGGCAGAAATTAGGCACTTCCTACCATAGATCAATGTCTAACTGGATATATGACTATAAAAGCATCATCATAAATGAGAAAGAAAAAATTGCCTTTCAGATGTGTAGACAGGGAACAAGGATATAAGCAAAGAATAGAGACAAGTGCAGAAGACAAAATTAATAATTCTGATTACATTATACTTAAAATGTTTGCACAAACAAAACCAGTGCAATTACAATTAGAAGGGTGAAAATAACTGCTTAAATAGCATTGTAGCTTTCTGTTTTCTCATAAATTCTCATGTTAGATATTTAAAGGAAAATGAATTATAAAAAAATGAAAATTCCCTCAATATTTAAATGAATCAAAGTATATAAAACTAATAGTTTTTCAAGAAAAGAAATACAAACTATCTGTAACCATATGAAACAAATATTCAAGTTGCTAGTAATAAGAGAAATGATTCAGTTCATGATTTCCAAGCCTATTTAAATACCATTTTCTTTTCCCCAAAATTTTAGACTCATATTTATCTTCTGTTCTCTGCTGGTTTTATTTTTATGATTTCTTTTATTTTCCCTTCTCAGTCCCTTTGCATTGTTGACTTACATTTCCAAAGAGAGTAGAAATGTCTTTGTTCATCTTTAGGTATATACTCTTCATGTGTCTTTTTGTGTATTCAGTTACCTCCTTTTTTAGATCACTGAAATGTTCCTTCACCAAGAATTCTGTTGTCAGGACTAAACTAGTTGAGTACAATTCAGTCATTGTTTGGAATTAAAAAATATCATAGTTGTCATTTTATATGATACTGCTCATTTTCTCCCTAGCTAGTTATTGTTTAATTGTTCTGTTTTATTCAGATTCTGCCTAAGTAACTGAATATTAATTCTTAATGATTTTGCTAACAAGGATAATGTGGGCAGATAAAATCCAAAATAGTAAATTACTGAAAAGTTTTATACCACAATCTTTCCCTTTGGAAATTTTTTTCAGAGCTAGTAACATTAGATTTGACCTTCCTCTCTAGCTCATAGCTCTTCCCACAGTTTGGAAACTTACACGTGAACAGTGAAAAAGCAAAAGAAAAGACTTAAATAAGGGAATAACAGCTTAATGATCACTGTATAATTGAGAGTGACCTATTTCTGCTGCATTTTTTACTGCAAACAAGTATAGGGACATAATCCAGATCAAATACCTCTCTTCATCCCAATCATGAAAGTGATAGTTAGATTATCCTTCCCTCTCATGAACAAGAAATAACTATCTTTGCTCAAGGCCATTTAAGGAAGGGGAAGACAGAGAAGCAGAAATGTGTGTGGGTGGAGAATTTCTGTGTAAAGTGAATATAGCTCCAAGCCTTCTACAAGAGGAAAAATAATCATTTTTTTCATAACAATAACTTAAATGTCAATGTAAAATAATAAGGTTATCATAATTATCACCCAAATAACAATGACACAAACTCATAATTTCTACAATAAGAATTCAAGTTAATTTTTGTTTTATATTTTTTAATACAAGGTTTTATGATGATGATGATGAGGGAAATGAAACATCATTATTCTCGATTTAGGAAATAATATCGGGAAAATGATGAAGCAGAGAAGCAGGCATCTGAGCTCTCCCAATATTATCCTATAAATAACTGTAAAATAATGCCTCAAATTTAATTCTGGAGGAGCAGAAAACAAAGGTGAGAGTAAAATATTCTTCAGACCCAACATAAGGTAGGAAGTTAGCCCAAAGTTCATGTGGATGAAACACCAGTCATAGTACTGTGTGGTAGATACAGAAAAAGTAGCAGTCTCAGGATCTGCCAAGAAAGACATGGAAAGGAAATTTGGCACCTTGATCAGAAAAAGAATAGAGGGTTCTCCTGTTCTGAACACAGGATCAGTCGCTGTTTAGTAACTCCATTACTTATACCCATTTATATGTCATTGGTCAAGGGTAGAGATAAGCACTTTTGATCAAGAGTGAGCAGGAGTCCCCAGAGGCAGCAGTTTGATGACTCCATTGCCTTTACTCACTTTTTCATTGCATTTCAAAGATAGAGGGAAGCACTTGGTCAAGAGGGAGTTAAAATTCCAAGGGATAGTATAAATTTAATCCCCCAAAGATCAGGGACCAGATGATAAGGTACTCCAAATTTAGATAAATTTGTTCAGTGCCAGGTCCCTAATCATGTTATTTTTGATGTTGTTCAATTGTTCCAGGCCAAATCCAACTCTTTGTGATCTCATTTGGGGTTTTCTTAGCAAAGATGTTAAGACTGCTTTGCCATTTCCTTCTCAAACTCATTTTATACATGGAAAAACCAAGACAACCAAGTTGCCCGGAGTCACACAACTAGTGTCTGATGTCAAATTTAAACTCAAGTGTTCCTGACTTCAAACTGTGCTTTAACTGTACTGATCCCCACAGTGATTTTAGTATTTACTATTTAGTAAGGAATTGAAAAAACTTGTATTTCACTGTCATAACCTTCAAAAACTTAGTGTTATCTCCCTATCATGAGACATTATAGATGCACATGAGTGGATGTTTCTGGAAGAAAATTAATATACAAAAATGAATTGATTTCTCACTATTGTAAAACAGTGACAAACTATCATTGCATGATACTGTCTTTTTTGTGATTTTAAGGATTAACATAGAGCCTGGAACATAATGTGTTCTTAATAATTATTGCTACTCTTACTGATGATGATAAAGTAGAGGAAGATGACAGAAGAAAAGGGAGAGAAAGAAAGGGGGAGAAGAGAAGAAGAGGAAGAGGGAAAGGGAAAAGCAGGATTGTTTATATTAAAAGACTATTGATAGAAATTCAGAGAAAGATAATGATTCTTGGATAATTCTCCCCTAGGCCACTGAAAACAGAGTGGTATAAACCAAGGACTTTGGGGAATAACTGATGGAAATGCCTTCCCTCTCAGATACTCAACATAGTCATTAAATTTAATGTGATGAACACTCACATCTTATTTATAATGAATTTCCTAAATCCCCTTCAAGGTTCAGTTGAAGCCCCCTTTTCCCAGATAAAATCCTTCTTGATGTCCCCAGTTGTTATTGTTTTCCTGTCTAGTATAATTATTCTGAATTTACTTGGTACATACACTTTTTTTTACCCTAATCTCTATATATGTTGTATCATTCAGAAAATTTTAAACTCTTTGAGTAAACTTCTTTTCACTTAGAATCAATAAAAATGTATTCAAATATACTAAATAAATATAATTGTAATAACTGGTATTTTTATGGTGTTTTATAATATTTTGTCTGTGCTATCCAATTTCTAGTTTCACGATAACATTAAACTATTTTTCCCATTTGACACATGAGAAAACTGAGTCATGTGCAGATTAGGGTTTTTTTCCAAGATCACATAACTATTAAATATATGAAACCAAATTTGAATTCACTTTTTTCTGACTCTAGGTCCAATGTTCTCACCATTGCACTACCTAGTTGTCTATCTATAATTTTCATTCAGTCTACCTCTTCACTAATAACTAATCTGAATATTATTTTAAAGATTCATGAATATATTCTCAAAGAATTTTAGGAGAAGGGGCCCTCACTGGATTCTTTTAATTATAGTTCTATATGATTTCTTTTCCCCAAAATGAGTACATATGGTAAAATGTAGTTATGTAATTTCACATTTAATTTTTTCACACCTAGAAAGTTCACATTTAGAAGTCTCAGCACAAAGCACATAATTGTGTTTTTTAACCACATGTAAATTTCTATTTCCTTATTTCTGTTTTATTATAAACTCTTACAGCAAATCTCTCTTTGGTCCCCTCAGATTTGCTTTCACATCTCCAAAGCTCTACAAAGATCACTATATTTTCATGCTCAGGGATTGTCATAGCTCTTAATGAGTCTCCAGAGTCTAGAATATAGCATTTTACATAAAAAGTGCTTATTAAATGTTTATTTATTAAAAAAAGATATTCATCTACTTTTTGACAAATTCTACATTGTTTCACATGCAGCTCACATCATTCAGGATCATAAAATATCTACTGTAAGAGTTCTTAGTCATAAGAATACTTAAAGCATCAGATAACTTATACTAAAGGAGACCCAACTCATAACCTGAAGCACAAAATCCTTAATTGTGTGAATCTTTTTTTCTAGGAGCTGAATGCCTAGTCTAAATATTGGATACCACTTAGGGGTATCTCTTCTCTGACTCTTTGGGAGAAAATGCTAATCTAAAATAAGTAGAAGTACATATTTAGGTGCTTAGGGACCCAATAACTACCTTTCTCTTCCTCAAAGTACTGAAACTATAAAAGATCCTGGTCTTCTTGAAGTCAGAATCAATTTAACTATGCAATAATTGATTCAACTCAATTATCACAGAATCCTAGAGGAGTAATGACTATCAGTTAGTAATTCTCCAACCTGTGATGGGAGTATTCCTAGTTCCCATTGGCATTACTCACATACTTCAGTCTATATCAGTTGAGAACAAACAAAATGAAAACAAACAAAAAACCCTCCTCTTTTCTTTCCCCTAATATCATTGCTATGCAAGCTCATCTTTATATAAATCATAATTCCCTGCAATTCCAGTGACCCTTCCTAAAATTTTTGCTAAATTTTAATACAGTTGGTGTGGGTATATCCCCAAAGCTCTTTTCTAATTCTTCTTTTATCTTCTGCACTTCTTTATTGGGATCTTGTCAATTTCCATAGGATCAATGATGAGCTCTAGATTACTCCCAGATATTTCTATATAACCCTAATCTCTATATAACCCTATATATAACCCTAATCCCACATTATCAATGGACTGCTCAATATTTCTACTTGAGTGTTCCATAGGTATCTAAAATATAACAGCACCAAACCAGACTCACTGTATACTCTTCTCCTACCTCCATCAAATCCCTATTCCAGACTTCTATTTAAGCTGACAAAGAGACAGTTTGACATACATTTTCTTATAAGCTTCATGTGTGTTTCTATCCCTGGGCAAGTGAAGTTGGCCTTATCTTCCTTTTTACCTTAAAATACCTTCAGCTGGACAGTTCTTCCATAGCAAAGCCCTTAGTGGGAAAAGATGCCTTTAAGAGTAGACAAGAGCAGAGGGGAAAATAAAAAGCTTTGGAAGACAATTATACCTTTCCATATATTATATGAAATTTGTTTTTTAATACTTAATAATGTTGCCTAGATTCAAAATGTTCATGGTATATCAAAGCCTTGCCACCCCAGAAAGAAGAGTTAACAAAAAAATAAGACAGGGGGAAAAAGCAAAGAAACAAAAAACACGTTTGAGTCTAGAAACTTCAGCTCTGAAGATTAAATGAAAGCAGAATAAAGGTCTCTTTTTCATTTTAAAAACTCATTGATCCTTCCTTCCCATGGTAAAAGGAAGAGATTGTCTTGTGACTATCACAAGGGTGTTTCTCTTTTAGTCATTGCTGATAAGATTCTTGCCAGAGTCCTTGTTGATCCTTCACATGGAAAATGATCATTTACCTGAGAGTGAGTGTTACTTCAAAATGAATCAAGAAACAGTTGACATGATATTTACTGCCTGGTGACTCCTGGAAAAATTCCAGGAGCAGAACAGAGATCTGGTTACAACATTTGTAGATTTGGCCCAAACCCCTGATAACATCAGTCATGAGGGCTTATGGAAAATTATGTCAAAATTTGGTTATCCAGAGAAGTTCAACAGTATTATAGGTCAATTTATGATGGTAGACTTGTCAAAGTTCTGGATAGTGGAAGATACTTTCATAATGGTACATTCACCAATGGAGTGAAGTAAGGCTGCATTTAGCATGATGTTTTCAGTCATGGTATCAGCTACCTTCACTGAGGCTGAACACACCATCAAGATATTGGTAAATTTTTCAACTTGAAAAAGTTACAAGCCAAGACCAAAGTGTAAAGAGGGTTGGTGTATGATTTTTTATTTGGAAGTGATTCTGCACTCAATGCAGTCTCAAGCTGAGATGCAACAAAATATAGAACAATTATCTACTTTCCGTACTCTTATGGCCTAACATTTTATACCAAGAAAACAGAGAAGCTCCATCAGCCAACATCACACCATTAATATATAGAACCATCAGTTACAACAAATGGAGAAATTTTGGATATTGTGGATAAGTTCACTTAACTTGACAGTATAGTTCCCAGGGAGGAACGCATTGATATGAGATAATTAAGTTTAGAGTAACCACCCCTGGTGGTCAGATGAATTATTTGTGCACCACCTGTGGTAAAGCATTCCAGGTTCGTATTGTTCTGATTAGTCATAATCGAACACATTGTAAATTGACTCTAACTAGTGATGCCATTTTGTTCTTCTTCCATAATAAAAGACAAGAACCAGTTATTCCTCCCAAAGGGTTCATTACTTCCTCCCACTTTTGGTGTGAGGCACTTACTCTTAAAGGTCAAAATACAGGTCTATTGTCACCAGAAGCTATTTCTCTCAATTCATCACAAGGAATCTGAGAAGTTTGTCATGAATTGTGCCTTGGTCTCCATTCTAAACCTTATATTTTTGAATATTTGGATTGAAACAAGACATTAATTAGTTTGTTTATTATATACAGTGCCCACAGATAATCACCAAGTGGGATCAAAAGAATCCCAGTACATTTTTATATATGGTTTAGTATTTTTTCTCATCACTGATTCCAAAATAAAAATTAGTTACTTCATTGGTCCTTTCTCACAATTCAGCCAGATCTTTTATTTTCTTTAAGTGGCTCCTAAAATTCCATCTCCATTATGAATCCTCAAAGAAATTTGCCTAAATTACAGCTATATGTCTCCTTCCGATTCGTTATTACCTTTATTATCAAATACTAATTTCTTTGTTTATCATTTAAAATGTTTCACCATCTAATCTCAAGTAACTTTTCTAGGTTTATTAGACATTATATCCCTCCATAAACTATGTATGTACAGTCAAATTGGTCTTTTTTTATTTCTCTACTTGAACTCATATCTTCTTCCTCACCTCTATAGCTTGGAATCATTAAAGTTTAAATATTTATCCCAGGGGTCCAGTTTCTCTATGAGGCCTCTCCTGATTTGCTCCACTATGCCTTCCTCTCTCCTGAGAACCTTTGAAAAAGCTTTTTTTTTTAAAACTCAATCAATATTAAGTGCCCATTATGTACTGGGGACTGTGTTTAGTACTAGAAATTAAGAGAGAGAGAGAGAGAGAGAGAGAGAGAAGCAAAAGACACTCTCTGCTTTCAAGGAGTTTACAATCTAAAGAGGAAGTCAATAAGCGCACACACACACACACACACACACACACACACACACACACACACACACACATATATATATATACACAAAGCAAACTATATTCAAAATAATTAATAGAAAGAAGTTACTGGGTGGGGAAGGATTCCTAGAAAATATCTTGATTTTAGATAGAGCTTAAATGAAGTCTGGAGATCAATAATAAGAGTGCAAGAGAAAGATTGTTTCAAATATGAACCAGAAGGAATACCTTTGAGTAAATTGGAGAGATGGAGTATCCTGGTCATAGAAAAAGCAGTAAGTCAATGTCATTGGATCAAAAAGAAAAAGATGTGATAGAAATTGAGGTGTGATACGTCATAGGAGTTTAGTCATGAAGGGCTGAATGTTGTATTTGCTACTAGAGGCAAAAAGAACTTCCTATAATTTAAGTGGGTATATATGAGACAGACTTGATCAGACATATGTTATTTTTAAACCCCATTCAACTCATTTTTAATTTATTAATTTATTAATAAGTATACATTTACTTATTCATATTTTGATTATAGAATATTTTTAAATTTGCATTTATAAGTATCACCATTCTCACAAGAAAATTTTAAGAATTAGGAAGTTGTGAAACTCATGGTGGCAGAAATGTGTTCCAAATTTCTAATTTTTGCTTGAAAGTTTGGATTTTATCATCGACAGCATATATTGTCAGCATTTCAGTAGTTCATTTTCAAGAAAATGTGTACTAAACAAATAAGTCTGTATAATCTTAATTGTTAGTCATTCATTCATGCAAACAAAAAGTCATGTTCCATGAAAAAGAAAATGGCTAGTCCAGTCTACAAGAACCATCATATAAGTTCTGACTTCCAGACAGTCTTTATACTTAGGTTTATTCAACACTTTGAAGTCTGTAAAGCACTTTACCATTATTTAATTTGATCTTCACAATAACTCAGTGAGGTAGATGCTATTATTATTTCCATCTTACAAATGAAGAAACTGTGTCTCAGCAAAATTAAGTTCCAGGTCACACAGTCAGGAAGTATTTGAGGCAGATTTAGATCTCAGATATTTCTAACACTAAGTCCAGAACTCTATACAAACTTCTACATATCTTATATTAGGAAAATGTAGATATCGTTCATTAGATAAAAGAAAAGCTTTAATAAAGTGCTTCTTGTTGTTGCCCGAGGTTGAGGTCTCCAATAGAGATTAAGGATTGGTGAAAATGATAAATGGTTAAAGGATATTAATAGACAGTTTTCAAATGAAGAAATTCAAGCTATATATAATCATTTGAAAAAAAAATGCTCCAAATCATTGATTAGAGAATTGCAACTTAAAATAACTCTGAGATATCACCTCATACCTATCAGATTGACTAAAATGACAAAATGGAAAAATGACCAATATACTGGAGATGGTGTGGGAGGACTGGGTCATTAATGCATTTCTGGTGGAGTTGTGAACTGATCCAGCTATTCTGAAGAGCATTATGGAACTATGTCCAAAGAGCAATAAAACTGGTGTTACCCTTTGACTCATCAATTCCAATTCTAGACCTACATCCATAAGAAATCATAAAAAATGGGAAAAATCCCACATGTTCCAAAATATTCACAACAAAATTATTAGATGATCAGCACTGTTGGATGCAGCTACTCTCAGCCATTCAGAGAACTAGGACAACCCTATGAGACTGGCTATGGATGATACTATCCCCATCCAGAGGAAGACAAACAAAACAAAACAAAAAATCCTTCAGAATTGAATGAACACTAATTCACTTTTTTAAAAAAAATCTCATGTATTTCTTTCCCTTAATCCTAATTCCTCATACTGAAAGTGACTAATCTATAAACATGTTTAACACAACTGTCTGTGTACAATATTAACCTGACTGTTCACTGCTGAGGGGAAGGAAATTTTGTCACTTAAAAATATACATAGAAAAATAAATTTTCAATACAAAAAAGGAGAATTGGTGAACATGAATGAATTTGTGCACATCCCTGGGAGTTAAAACTGCTCAGGATTTATTATACAGGCCTACAAAGTGTATAGATTAAAACCTTTTCTTCTCCTGGAGAAGCAGTAAGCACTTTGAGGACAGTCTAGGCAAGATTTGGGAGAGAAACAGATGTGGGGGGGGGGGAGAAAGGATAGACAGACATTTGGACTGGCTTATTCCAGCCACATGGCACAGAGGTCCATGATTCTCCAGTGGGTCTAGGTCAGGAGCATATAATAAAAAAGACAGAGAGAGAGAGAGAGAGAGAGAGAGAGAGAGAGAGAGAGAGAGAGAGAGAGAGAGAGAGAGAGAGAGAGAGTAGGGAGGACTATAAGGCAGAGTGAAGATGTCAGCATGAAGTTAACATCCCAAACCTTTTCCCTACCAAAGATAAATGAAGCCTCTGGACTTCAAACTACAGATCCCACCAAGAAAAAGAGAAGATCCAAAGAAGATTTCAATAGTAGACATCATGGAGTATCTTCAGTGAAGGTCTGTCTCTTTGGGGGAAAAGGGGAAGCAAAGTGAAATCAATCTGGAGAAAGGGAAAGCCAGGTGGAGGTTTTAAGGCACATTGCAGTCCAGGTCCTGACACCTTGACAATAGCATGGGTCCCACCAACAGCTAGAAAGCAAGCCAGCAGAGAGGATTCCAAACAAACTCTGAACCCTGGGGAAAACTGGGGCAAAAGATAGGATTAGGTTAAGAAGAAATCACTAAATGGGCAGAACCTGGATATAAAGTAGGAAATAAACTTCTACAAAAGGCAAGGCTTGGACTGCATACGTAACATCTTGGCCAGTGACAGGTAGTTATTGTTCATATTGTTCATTGTTCATCCAGCATAAAAAGCTTGGATCTGTAGATCCAAGTAGAGCTAAAACAACAAAGATGAGCAAAAAAGTTAAAGCTCAATATAAAAAACTACTTTGCAGATAAAGATAACAATGCCATGTCTGAAGAAATTATGAAAAATTATTCACAGGGGAAGTCTCAAAAGAGTCAAATACAAAAGCTTATAGAAGAGCTTAAAAAAAGAATTTAAATATAACATTTTTTAGGTTTTTGCAAGGCAAATGGGGTTAAGTGACTTGCCCAAGGCCACACAACTAGGTAATTATTAAGTGTCTAAGGCCAGATTTGAACTCAGGTTCTCCTGACTCCAGAGCCAGTACTTTATCCACTGCATCACCTAGCCACCCCCAGAAGAATTTAAAAACCAAAGAAGAGAGAAAGAAGAAAAAATGAAAAAAGAAATGAGAATCATGCAGCAAAATTATGAAAAATTGACCAAAGAAATCAACTCCATTAAAACTAAAAAATAACCAGTTAGAAAATGAACAAATAGAAATCAATGAATCTGTAAGACTACAAGATTCCATCAAACAAAATAAAAAGGCTTAAAAATTGAGGAAAATGTAAAATACCTTATAGGAAAAACAAAGACATGTAATAAAATCATGAGAGTACCAGAAAGCCTAGATCAAAAAAAAGAACCTGGAAAACATCATGATGCAGGAGATTATCAGGGAAAACAGTCATATCTGCTTCATATGATTTAAAAAAAGAAAGAAGATAATCAAATTGCCAACACAAAAAAATGAAAAGGGGAAACTAAAAACCAATGAGGTAAAAATTAAAGAGATAATTCAGAACTACTTTGCCAAACTGTATTTCAATAAATTTGATAACCTGAATGAAAAGGATTAATATTTATAAAAAATACAAACTGTCCAGATTAACAGAAGAGGGAAAAACATACTTAAATAACCCCATTTCAGAAATATACATTGAAGAAACTATTAATAAACTCCCCCCAAAAAATGTCTCTGGGTCTAGATGGATTCACAAGTTAATTCTATCAAACATTTTAGGAACAATTAATTCCTATTCTACAAAAATTATTTTAAAAAATAAGAGAACGAATACTGCCAAATTCCTTTTATGACACCAACATGGTGCTGATTTATAAACAAGGAAGAACCAAAACAGACAAAGAAATCCATGAACTAATCTCCCTAAGGAACATTAATTCAAAAATCTTAAATGAAATTTTAGCAATGAGATTGCAGTAAGTTATTACTAGGCTAATGCACCATGATCAGGTAGAATTCATACCAATTAGGTAGGGATGACCATTCAATATTAAGGAAATACTCAACATAATTGAACACATCAGTAACAAAACCAACAAAAATCATATGATTATCTCAATAGATGCTGAAAAATCCATTGATAAAATTCAATATCCATTCCTATTAAAAACACTACTAAATTTAAGAACAAATGAAAGGGGCAGCTAGGTGGTGCAGTGGATAGAGCACTGGCCCTGGAGTCAGGAGGACCTGAATTTAAATCTGGTCTCTTTAATAATTACCTAGCTGTGTGACCTTACTTTACTCAATTTACCCCACTGCCTTAAGTAAATAAATTTTTTTAAAAAGAATGAATGAAATTTTCCTTAAAACATGTAGTATCTACCTAAATCCTTCAAGAAATAATAAATGTAATGGGCATAAACTTGGAGTATTTCCAATAAATTCAGGATTATAACATGAATGCTATTATCATTATTTCTATTCAATATCATTTTGGAGATGTTAGCTCTAACAATAAGATAAGAAACAGAAATTGAAGGAATCAGAATTGGCAATGAGAAACCAAAGCTTTGACTCTTTGCTGATGATACTATGGTATATTTAGAGAACCTTAGAAAATCATCTAAAAAAATCCTCGAAACAATGAACAAATCCAGCAAAGTAGAAGGATATAAAATAAACCCATATAAATCATCAGCATTTCTATATGAACAACAAAGCCCAAAAGCAAGAGCTTCAAAATAATTACAGAAAACATTAAATACGTGGGAATCTACAACCCAAGACAAACTCAGAAATTGTATCAACACAATTATAAATCACTTCTCACTCAAAAAAAGTCATGCCTAAATATTTGGGAAAATGTCAATTGCTCATGGATAGTTTGAGATAAAACCATAAAAATGGCAATTCTACACAAATTAAATTACATATTCAGAGCCACACTAATCAAACTACAAAATAATCATTTTACTGAACCAGGAAAAAACAGTAATGCAATTCATCAAGAGCACCAAGAAGTCACAAAGAGCAAGGGAACTGATGACAAAAATGTGAAGGAAGGTGGCCTAGCTTTACCAGATGTAAAACTATACAATAAAGCAGCAGTACTGGTTAAGAAATAGAGTAATGGATAAATTAGGATAGGTTCAAAAAAACAGTGTTAAATGACTACAGTAATCTAGTGTTTGACAAAACCGAAGACATTAGAAAAATAATATATTAAAATCCAGGCAATGAACCACATCTCACATCTTATAATCAAATAAGATCAAAGTGAGTATAGGATTTAGATATAAAGAGTAACGCCATACTTAAATTAATCTATCTATCATAACTATGGAAAAGGGACAAATTTATAACCAACTGCAAAATGAATGATTTTGACTATATTAAATTAAAAAGTTCTAGCATTAATAAAACCAGTGTCGCCAAACTTTGCAGAAAGCTGTGAAACAATTTTCACAAGTAGGAGTTCTCATAAAGGTCTCATTTCTAAAATATAGAGAGAATTGCATCAGGTTTTTAAGGTCACAAGTCATTCCTCAATTGATAAATGGTCAAAGGATATGTATAGACAGTATTCAAATGAGGAAATAAAACCTGTGCAAGTCATTATTGATTAGAGAAATTTAAATTAAAACAACTCTGAGTTGATAACTGAGATATCACCTCACACCTATCAAATTGAATGAGCTGACAAAAAGCTATAGGTGTGGGAGAGATTGTGGGAGGACTGGGACATTAAAGCAATGCTGGTGGAGTTGTGAACGGATTCAACAATCTGGAGAGCAATATAAAACTATGCCCAAAAAGCAATAAAAATGTTCATTCCCTTTGACCCAGCAACTCTGATTCTAGGCCTATATCTGTAGAAATCATAAAAAAATGGGAAAAGTTCCACATGTTCCAAAATATTCATAGCAATTTTTCTTGTAGTGGCAAAGAATTAGAAATTGAAGGGATCCCCATCAATTGGGGAATAGTTAAACAATCTATAACCCTGACTTTATTGGAAATGCTCCAAGTTTATGCCCATTACATTTATAATTTGTTAAGGTTTAATTTAGATACCACATTTTTTTTAAGAAAAACAAAACAAAGCAAAGCAAAAAAGTTCTTTAGGATCTGATGAACACCACATTCATGTTTTTTTTTAAATCTCATATGTGTTCCGCTTATTCCTAATTTCTCATACTGAAAATGACTAATCTGTAAATATATTTAACACAAATGTGTATGTATAATATTAATTTGAGTGTTTACTGTTGAGGGGAGATAGGTGGGACAGGAGGGTGAAAGAGAATTTTGTAACTTAAAAATATATTTAGGCATCAGAATGAATGCTGAAAAACCTTCATAACTTGTATTTGGAAAAATAAAATATTCATAAGAAGATAAAAGGTGAAGGTAGGGTCAAGAAGAACTAAAAGGGAGGAAGGGGATATGTGGGAGTGTTTTCTTTTAGAAGACTTAAATGCATTTTTTTGCATTCATTTTTGCCTCAATATTTTATTTTTTTCCAAATACATGTTATGGAAATTTTTCACAGACATATGCTTTAGGAAAATCACTTTAATAGCAAATAAAAAGTAGTAAAGAATAGAATGGCTACTGGTATAATACTGTACCACCATTTTCCTTTTAAAGACCCCGAATTTTTCCCACTAATAATTACACTTGCATTATTAGTACAAATGTCAGCCCAGTTGTTCCAAGAAAAAAAGCAAGATTTTAAATAGTCATTCATTACTTTGAATGTTTCCCTGCCACTTACGTTTATAATCAAGTATTCATATAACAAAAGTTTTGATAATTATTTCATGCTGTATTTGGTGATGAACATATACAACCAAAACAAGTTTAGCCATATCTATAATTTCATCCACTTTTTTTAAGTAACTAGATAGTCCTTTATTACTTTTTTTAATTAATCTTTTTAAAGATATTATTTGTTTTACAATTGTCGCCCAATATTGCTTCCTCCCCCCACCCCGACCCCACAGATAGCACTCTGTCAGTCTTTACTTTGTTTCCATGTTGTACCTTGATCCAAATTGGGTGTGATGAGAGAGAAATCATATCCTTTAAGAAAACAGAATTCTCAGAAGTAACAAGATCAGACAATAAGATATCTGTATTTTTTCTAAATTAAAGGGAATAGTACTTGTACTTTGTTCAAACTCCACAGCTCCTTATCTGGATACAGATGGTACTCTCCTTTGCAGACAGCCCAAAATTGTTCCCAATTGTTGTACTGATGGAATGAACAAGTCCTTCAAGTTTGAACATCACTCCCATGTTACTGTTAGGGTGTACAGTGTTTTTCTGGTTCTACTCATCTCACTCAGCATCAGTTCATGCAAATCCCTCCAGGTTTCCCTGAAATCCCATCCCTCCTGGTTTCTAATAGAACAATAGTGTTACATGACATACATATACCACAGTTTGCTAAGCCATTCCCCAATTGAAGGACATTTACTGGATTTCCAATTCTTTGCCACCACAAACAGGGCTGCTATAAATAAACAGATAGTTTAGTTTTGGTAGAATTGTCATTTTTATTATATAAGCTGTACCTATCCATGAGCAGTTGATATTTGCCCAGTTATTTAAATCTGATTTAATTTGTGTGAGAAGTGTTTTATAATTGTTTTCAAATAGATTCTGAGTCTGTCTTGGCAAATAGACTCCCAAATATTTTATATTGTCTGAGGTTACTTTGAATGGGATTTCTCTTTCTATCTCTGCCTGCTATTTCTTGGTAGACATATGTAGAAAAGTTGAGGATTTATGAGGGTTTATTTTATAACCTGAAACTTTGCTAAAATTGCTAATTGTTTCCAGTAGTTTTTTAGATGATTTCTTCGGATACTCTAGGTAGACCATCATGTCATCTGTGAAGAGTAAGAGTTTTGTCTCTTCCTTCCCAATTCTAATTCCTTCAATTTCTTTTTCTTCTCTAATTGCTGATGCTAACATTTCTAATATAATATTGAATAGTAGTGGTGATAATGGGCACCCTTGTTTCACCCCTGATATTATTGGGAATGCTTCTATCTTCTCCCGATTGAATATAATGCTTGTTGATGGTTTCAGATAGAGACTGCTAATTATTTTAAGGAACAGTCCATTTGTTCCTACACTCTCTAGTGTTTTTAATAGCAATGGATGCTGTATTTTGTCAAAAGCTTTTTCAGCATCTTATTGATATGATCATATGATTTCTGATAGGTTTGTTGTTGATATAAGTGAGTGTACTAACAGTTTTCCTAATATTGAACCAACCCTGCATTCCTGGAATAAATCCTACTTGATCATCATGTATTATCCTGGTGATGACTTGTTGTAGACATTTTGCTAAGATTTTATTTAGCATTTTTGCATCTATATTCATCAGGGAAATAGGTCTATAATTTGTTTTCTCTGTTTTAACTCTTCCTGGTTTAGGTAACAGTACCATATTGGTTTCATAGAAAGAGTTAGGCAGAGTTCCATCTTTCTCTATTTTTCCAAAGAGTTTATATAGGATTGGAACCAATTGTTCCTTAAATGTTTGGTAGAATTCACTTGTGAATCCATCAGGCCCTGGAGATTTTTTTTTAGGGAGTTCAATAATGGTTTGTTGAATTTCTATTTTCTGAGATAGGGTTGTTTAGGTATTTGATCTTTTCTTCATTTAACCTGGACAACTTATATTTTTGTAAATATTCATCCATTTCACTTAGATTATCTAATTAATTGGCATAGAGTTGGGCAAAATAATGTAAAATTATTATTGTAATTTCCTCCTCATTGGTGGTGAGTTCACCTTTTTCATTTATAATACTAGCAATTTGGTTTTCTTCTTTTTTTAATTAAATTGACCAGAGGTTCATCAATTTTATTGTTTTTTTCATAATACCAACTTTTGCTTTTATTTATTAATTCAATAGTTTTTTTTGCTTTTGCTTTTATTAATTTCTCCTTTAATTTTTAGAATTTCTAATTTGGTATTTGATTGGGGATTTTTGATTTGTTCTTTCTCTAATTTTTTTAGTTGCATGTTTAGTTCATTGATTTCCTCTTTCTCCAATTTATTCCTATAAGCATTTAGAGCTATAACATATCCCCTGAGAGTTGCTTTGAATGAATCCCATAGGTTTTGGTATGTTGTATCATTATTATCATTATCTAGGATAAAATGGTTAATTCTTTCTATAATTTGTTTTTTGGTCCACTCATTTTTTAAAATGAGGTTATTCAGTTTCCAATTTGTTCTGGGTCTATATCTCCTTGGCCCAGTATTGCATATGACTTTTATTGCATTGTGATCTGAGAAAGATGTATTCACTATTTCTGCCTTTCTGCAGTTGATCATTATGTTTCTATGTCCTAGTACATGGTAAATTTTTGTATAAGTTCCATGTACTGCAGAGAAAAAGCTATATTCCTTTCTATCCCTATTCAGTTTCCTCCATAAGTCTACCATGTCTAATTTTTCTAACACTCTATTTACCTCCCTAATTTCTTTCTTGTTTGTTTTATGATTCAATTTATCTAGATCTGATAGCCGGAAGTTGAGGTCTCCCACTAGTAGAGTTTTGCTGTCTATGTCTTCCTGTAGTTCTCTCAGCTTCTCCTCTAAGAATTTGGGTGCTGTCCCACGGGGTGCATATATATTCAATATTGAAATGACTTTATTGTCTATGGTACCTTTTAGGAGGATAAAGTTTCCTTCCTTATCTATTTTAATGCTATCTCTTTTTGCTGCTGCTTTATCTGAGATAAAGTTTGCTACCCCTGCTTTGTTTCCTTCAGCTAAAGCAAAATATATTTTGCTCCAACCTTTTACCTTTACTCTATATTTATCTCTCTGCTTCAAATGAGTTTCTTGTAAGCAGCATATTGTAGGATTCTGGTTTTTAATTCACTCTACTATTTGCTTAAATTTTAAGGGAGAGTTCATCCCATTCACATTCAAGGTTATGATTACTAATTCTTTATTGCCTTCTGTGTTATCTTCCCTCTGTTTGTATGTTCCCCCTTTCCCCCTTTTATCCATATTCCCTAGTATTTTGTTTCTGAATACCACCCCCTTCAGTGTGTTTGCCCTCCTATATCCCACCCTCCCCTTTCTTTCCCCTTTCCCTTTTTCCCTTTTCCCTTCCCTTCCTTTTGTTATTTCCCTTTATTTCCCCCACTCCCCTTCCCTTACTCCATTCCCCCCTCCCCTTTTCCCCTTTTAATACTTGAAAGGTTAGATGCTTTATAAGTTAACTGAGTATGTGTAGGTTGACTTTAAGCCAAGTCTGAGGAGAAGAAGATTCAGGTGCTTCTGCTCTGCTCCCTTCTTCCCCTCTATTACCACAGGTTTTTTGTACCTCTTAGTGTAATGACATTTGTCCCATTCAATCCCCTACCTCTTCCCATCTCTTTCCCCCTTTTTAGGGAGGTAGTGTATTTTTTTAGAATATTCTATCTAAGTCATAGAAAATTCTGAGTGTCTATCCCTTCTAGTTCAGTATATTCTATCGAATAGAGTCAAAATTCCTGACAGTTATTAGAGTCTTTCTCCCAAGTGGGGTTAAAGCCAGTTACATCCCATTAGATAGTAGTCTCATGGATAGGTCATGGATGTTCATCATTTCTGGCTAGGTAGAGTTACATTTCTCAGTATTTATGAGAGTCTCTTTTTTTTTTACCACCCCGCCATGCTGGGATATAGCCAGTTTCAACTTACTGGATTGCATTTTTCCCTTTTACTGCCCCCCCCTTTTTTGTTACTTTTTCATGTGTCTCTTGAACCTCCTGTTTGATGTCCAAATTTTCTGTTTAGCTCTGGTATTTTCATCAGAAATTTTTGGAATTCTTCCAGTTTGTTAAATGTCCATCTTTTTCCCTGGAAGAGAAGGCTCAGCTTTGCAGGAAAGTAGATTCTTGGATGCATTCCAAGCTCCCATGCTCTTCAAAATATCTCGTTCCAGGCCCTTCGATCCCTTAAAGTTGATGCAGCCAGGTCCTGCATGATCCTTACTGTGGCTCCTTCATATTTAAATTGTTTCTTTCTGCCTGCTTGCAGGATTTTCTCTTTTATCTGATAGTTCTGGAGTTTGGCCACAACATTCCTTGGTGTTTTCATTTTAGGATCTTTTTCTGGTGGGGATCCATGTACTCTTTCAATATCTACTTTGCCCTCCGATTCCATGATATCAGGGCAGTTTTCCATCACTAGATTCTGTAATATTAATTCTAGGCTTTTTTCTCTTCAATGTTTTCAGGAAGTCCTGTAATTTTCAGATTGCCCCTCCTCGATCTATTCTCGAGGTCAGTGGTTTTGTTGATGAGGTATTTTACATTTGCTTCGATTTTTTCTATTTTTTTGATTTTGTTTAACTGACTCTTGATGTCTCATGGAGTCATTAGTTTCTGTAGACTCCATTCTTTTTTTGGGGGGAGGAGTTATCTTCATTAACCTTTTGCAATTCCTTTTCCAATTGGTCAATTCTACTTTTGAAAGAGCTTTCCATTTGACCAACTGAGGTTTTGAGAGAATTAATTTTTTTTTGCATTTGTTCATTTGAGGATCTGAGAGATTTATTCTCCTTTTGTGTTTGTCCAATTCTACTTTCTAAGGTTTTGTTTTCTTGTTGCAAGGTATTAATTGTCTCTCCCAAATTTTTAAGCTCCTTCCTTATTTCTTCAAGGAAGTCTTTCTGTGCTGGAGACCAGTTTGCATTCTCCTCAGAGGTTCCAGGTCTCTCTGAGTTGGGGTCTTCCGCTTCCAGGAATTTTTCTATGGATCCACCTTTCCGCTGACCCTTCTTCATTATGCTAAGACCTTGAATTGGGGGGTTGCTGGTTCACCTGGGCTTGGGATCGCCAAAGGCTTTACTGAGTGCAGTTTCTCTGGCTGGCCAGTCAGAGGTGCTGGTTGCTTTCTCTGGCATGTCTGTGGCCTTGGTTGAGAGGCCTTCTCCCTTTGCTTAAGGGAAGGAATTGGAGCTATTTAATTCTTTTGCCTTCAATCAGTGGTGGGCTTTACCCTGGCCTGAGGTCATTCCTCAGCTGGGCTGGTTCTTCTGCTCACACACCTGGGCCTGAGGCAGAAGTAGTTTGCATTTGTTTGGGAAGAGGCCTCTGTGCAATGGAGGCATGCCCTCAGAGTTTCTCAGACCTGAGGAGCCTAGAGATGGTGTCTGCAGCTCTCCTGCACCAGAACTCATCCCCCAGCCTGGTCCCCAAGCTCCAGGGGACAGCAGCACCTCTGCTTCCCCGCAGATCCAAGCCCCTTTCATCCAGCCCCACTACTGATCCAGCAGGTCCGGCTCTCTGGCCTTCAGACTCCCGGTTCCAATTCAGCTGTTAATCTGGCTGATCCGGGGCTGATCCTCCCTCTGAGCCCAGACTCACCTGCTGGTACTCAGCCAAGGCTGCTGTGGGAGACAAATCCTGAGGTAGATGTTCCTTCTCCTGGCTTTTCTTTCTGGGTTTTGTGTTTCAGATTTCTTTTAAGAGGTTTGTTTCATGTGATAGATGGGGAAGAGATCAGGAGACTTTAGAACTGTGCCTGTCTCCTCTCCACCATTTTGGCCAGAGTAACTTTATCTACTTGTGAAGCAAAATTTCAATTCTGCAAATTAGATATTAAATCTGTTTTCATGTTTACAGATAAATCTTTACTCCACTGATTATTTAACCTTTGGAAAACTCAACTTGACAATCATTGGAGATTAAGAGTTAAAAAGGGGGCAGCTAAGTGGCGCAGTGGATAAAGCACCTGTCCTGGAGTCAGGAGTACCTGGGTTCAAATCGAGTCTCAAACACTTAATAATTACCTAGCTGTGTGGCCTTGGGCAAGCCACTTAACCACATTTGCCTTGCAAATAAAAAGAGTTAAAAAGGAAGAATAGTGTCTTAGTATCCTTATGAAAATAATTTTGACCTTACTGAATCCCTAATAGGATCTTTTGATTCCTAGGGCCATCTTTTGAAAACTACTGCCTTAGTATGTCTCTCCCTCTCCCACAGTATTTTAAGTAATCCCTTAAGTAGATACCTAAGTATTATATAAGGGAATTTGAGATAGATAATTAGACTATTTAGAAAAGTCAAATGAGAAGGAAACTTCTCTATACTGGGAAAACAATGAATACCAATGATACCTATGTGACCTCAAGTTTTAAATATGTGCAATTGATATATCAAGAAGAGTAAAAGCAACTTTCCAACTTTCCACAGATACTTTCATTATGTGTTTCATCCCCCTTTTATGTTTCCAGTGTTCTATTTGTGTACAAATTTATTTTATCTCTCTCATGAACCTTAATTCTATTCTCCTTTTTTGTATATCTTTTCTGCCTATGTTAAAAATAAAGTTTCATTTTGCAAATTAATTATGTGATTGCACTAATTCCCATTTTGATGGAAAAGAAAAGGGAAATTTTCTAATATGACCAATATATTTTAATTGTTAGTCTAATAATTTATATTGTCTTTACAAAGTAAGATTTATAAGCCTGTGATTTTAAGGGGTACAGTATTCCAAGACAAAAATTATTGAAGCTAATAAAAGATTAAAAATCATAAGATTACAACTCTGAACATTTGCTTATTAAAAAAATAAATTTGCCAGGAATTTATTAAGTAGATTCTCTATTTCACCCACTGGAGACAAAAAAGAAGAAAATACAAACATAAAAAAGAAGATACTTGAAAATATTTCCCCTAATTTCCCCTTATTTCCATAAGAAGTCTCATTAAACTGAACTTTGAGGAGTTTAATAGGCACAGAGAAATTAAGGTTTAAAAAAGAAAAGAATCTTTTAAACTTTAAAGAAAAAGAAAACTTTGACATCTAATAATGGCCTTGCAAATTAGACACATCCAAAAATTCAAGAAAGTAGGCTTAACATCATGTATCAAACTTGAAAACCAGGCTAGTATTCTCAGCAAATTAAATAAAATGGATATGATATTTGCCTATAATTTCAGCATTATTTAGTAACCTACGTGCTTGATTGATTTTTGAGTAAGGTAAAAAGTACAGGGAATTCAGACCTAGAGTCAAGAAGACCTGTGATCAAATCTGGTTTCACAGTAAGTCCCTTAAACACTACCATAGTTTCCTTATCTGTAAAAAGGAGATAATAATAGTACTTGCCTTTCAGTATTGGTCTGAATATAAAATGAAATATTATTTAAGAGATATTTTTATAAAACATAAATAACTGTATAAATGTTATCTTTGCTATTAATCATTATGACTTCATTTACAAACACTTCCTCAATTCTCTATGCATCTTGTTCTTGGTTACTTGTTATTTCATATTAACCATTTTTCAAACTTCTCTGTTCTGTTCTTTTGTGAATGTTGATGCTACCATTGTGGACTGCACAACAAGATTTGGCTGACCCATCATTGCACTTCACACTATATAAGAATTTTAACTAAAACCTTTACTTGATATTTGACCTGGCTCCATATTTCCCTGGGGCCTAAGAATACTGAAACTAATTTTAACACACACCTTTGACTCCTAAATCACAGTTGTTTTCTCCAAAATATTATTACATTTTAGGATTTACAACAAATTGTCCAAAGAAACAGATTTATGGCTGATGAAGAAAAACACCCTATAAGTATATATAAATATTTGGTTAATTTAAAAGGAGGTTGTCTTGTAAGTGGTATAAGATTGTTATATACTCTTAGAAAATATGAGTACTATATACTCTTACTTTCTAAGACATGATAGCTTTATTCATAAACAAGGTGACATATATTAATCACCCAGAAAGGATGCCAAAATTAAAGACAAAGAGAATATTCTTTAAAAAATGCCATTACAATTACTCTAAAATTCATGTTTTCAAAAATTATGTTGTGCTCCAAAATGTTTTCTTCCAACTATTTTTCCAAACTAGTAGCATTGTAACTCATCTATACACATTGAATCATAAATGTTAAAGCTATTAACAATTATTCACAACTCACTTTCAATCATAGTCATGAATTTTAATTTCCTAACTTAACAGAAGGAAAACATTTCTACTGAAAAATCAAAGTCATTTTGTGCTTTAAAACTTGTTTAATGATCCAATAGTTAAATGTATAATGGGCAAGCAGACTTTTTAAGTGCAAACCATAAGCAACCTTTTTAAAATGTTCCAAAGCACCTGCAACAAAAAAATGCACAAAAATCACCCATCAGATTGGAAAGATGACAAAGGATAAAAATGACAAATATCAGAGAGACTGTGAGAAGAAAAGCACAATAATGTACTGTAGACCAAGTTATAAATTGTTCTAATCAGTCAGAAATAATATAAATTGTTCTAATCAGTCAGTATAGATCAAAATACTCCCCTTCCCAAATCAATAAACTGCGTATATTTTGACAGCATTATCAATAGTTGGCACTGGCCACAAAGAGGTCAAAAAAAGTGAAGTACCCAAATTTCCAAAAACAGAGCTGTATTTTTGCTGTTAAAAAATGGAAATAAAGTGAGAATCTATCGATTATAGAATGACTTGTCAAATTATAGAATAAAAATGTAATAGAATATTATTTTTCTATATGATTTTATTGAGGGAAGAGAGTCAGTGAACTTTTAGAGCATATGTACATAATAAAACAGAATGAGGTAATCAAAGCCAAGAGAATTCAAACAATGATCACTATAATGTAAAGGAAAACAACTTTGAACAATTTGATCAATGTAGTGACCAGTCATAACTTTAGAATACTGGTCATGAAACTTTATCCTCAATTCATCATTGAGAAACAAATAACTAGAGGTGCAGATGAAACAATTTTAGGCAAAGTCATGTATTTATTAGCTCAATAATATATATTTTTATAAGGCAAAAGTTTTTTGAAGGTAAAGATGGATGAGTTAGTGAGTGGAAACAAAACAGAACAAAAGGAAGAAAGGAGCATCAATGAAACATTTAAAAATCCAGAAAAATGCACAAAAGAGAGATGAAGGGGAGCTTGAGATATAGGGCAACCTTGTTACTATCACTTTTCATTTAATACACATAAGAAATAAAATTATAATTTTATCTGCAACTCTTTAATATTTCTTTTTTTACTAAATGATTCATATTTGTTGAGTTTGTTAGAAATAAAAAACAAGAAAGAAAATGGTTTGATATTTTATTTCCTCTCAAGTGCTTAGTTACATTCAGACTGAACAATCCAGATCCTTGTGGCACTCAGAAAATTTTAATTCACAGTATGCTAGACACAAGCAGCTAGGCAAAACAATGGATAGAGTTTTAGACCTGGAGTCAGTTAGACCTGAGTTTAAATTCAACTTCAGACACTTATAAGGTGTGTGACCATAGGCAAATCTTTTAATCCATTTGTCTCAGTTTCATCACCCAGAAAATGAACTAGAGAAGAAATGGCAAAACTCTATAGTATTTTTCCCAAGAAAATCGCAAATGGGATCACAAAGAGTTCAATACTATTTAAATGACTGAACAGCAATGTTTATATTAATATATTAAAAACAATGAGGCTCAATTTCACAGAGATGATCTCTAAGCTATCCTCTGAATGATGACAATATTTTGATATTGAAATCAGAGTGCTTTCAAAGAATAAGGAATATTTTTTAAATCTTACAATGGGTAATAAAATATAAATAGATAATTTAGGAATTAAATAAAATATAGTTTCATGATTTATTGTTAATTCTTGGAGTCAGATGTATTTATTATCAGAGTTAGTTTGGAAAATGGTCATAGCAGGTCTAAATCAACTGAAAGCAATATATTTTAGAATTTATTTTATCCACAAAGAAAAATGAATTATATAAGCACCACTATTACCTGATCTTGAGAGTATCCTCATGAGGTCAAGCAGTGTCATGCATTTATTTTCCAAATGTAGCTAGACATGGGCAATAAAACTTCATGAACTTGAGAAACTTCCATAACTAACTCATTTTTCACTCATCTATTTATTAGGTCCATTATTGTAAACCCAAGAGAGTAAGTAATTTGACTGATTCTTCAAACCTCAGTTTGTGAGAAAACAGAAAATTGCCACAAAGAGAAAATGAGCCCATTAGGTTCCATTCAAGACCTTTCCACTAAAGATGTATTCTGATAACTCATTGTGTTAAATATTTGACCTTGGCTTTTTAAATGCTGTAACTGGAGAACACAAATTCTGGCAACTTGGAAAGACTTTGAACATGTCTGGTAATCATAGGCCTCTTTATTGATGCAGCAACCAAGCTAAATTTTAAAAAATTCCCAAATTGCTGATAGGATGATGTGTATTTTCCCCCACAACAAATCTCAAAGATGCACTTCAGAATCTTACATAAAGTGATATGTGTTTTGGAGAAGAGACTATAGATCATTTTAGTATTAAAAAAATGGTATAATTCATTCATTCATTCATTTAACAAATATTTATTAAGTACTATTAAGCACTGTGAATTAGACCAAAAAGTTTGAGATACATCAGCCATTGAAATAATTTCCTCCTGCCCAAAGCAAAAACTAAAATCACCCTAGGAAAACAAATTCCCATACTGGAGATATGTGTGAATGTATGTCTCATTTTGCATATTTAATCCATCACAGCTCTGTTACATTGGCAACATTCATCATTAGCAGCCCTAAAATATAACTAATACCAATGCTATTAACTATCTTAGTAGAAATGATTGCTAACTTTTTGTCAGAAAGTTTCAGGAGTACATGAATAATGATGTACAATTGAAAATATATTTTGATTCAAAAATTTATATTTTGAGTTCTCAAGCTGGGGTAACATAATGGCTATATCACCATTGGCATGTAAATTCTGTTTTTGTGATGCAGCTTTCTCTTTTCTAAACTAATATTGACTATGCTATAGGCAATTAACTGTGGGTCAATATGGAGTTAAGTTCAAATCATAAGATATCTACTGACCATGTACCCATCTTGACTCATTTTCTCTCATTTAAAAATTGCAAGTTGGGGCAGCTCGGTGGCACAATGGATAGAGAACCAGCCCTGGAGTCAGGAGTACTTGAGTTCAAATGCAGCCTCAGACACTTAATAATTACTTAGCTGTGTGGCCTTGGGTAAGTCACTTAACCCCATTGCCTTGCAAAAGCCTAAAAAAAATTGTAAATCTCTAATTTTGTTTTAGGTTTTCCTATTGTGTGTGTGTGTGTGTGTGTGTGTGTGTGTGTGTGTGTGTGTGTGTATGTGGCAGGAGAGGACATCAGAGGAGAAGAGAGAAGATTGTAGTACAAAATATTGCTCTTCATTATCAGTTCCCAATCTCCTCTCACCTCCATTCCTCTTCAAATCAACTTCTGTCACTTCTGCATAGTGTTTGCTCCAGCCATAATAAGAAAACGTTTTTGAAGTTTAAAAGGTAGTGTTCTTGACTTTCTTATCTTTAAAAAACAACTATAATTCTTGATTTATTGATAGAGGGTTTTTTTTTTAATCCAGGAATCATGTCATCCATCATCATTATATCAATGAAATCAAAGTCCAAGTCTAATCCCTTTACCTATCACAATTGCATTTTTTTCATATCACCACTACCATAAAACCCAGACAACCCTAAGTTCCATAATGGCAAGGGCCTGTTTTGTTTTGTTTTGTTTTTTTATGAACCATGGCACTCCACCTGTATGCTTAAAGAATGCTTATTGAAGTTGAAGTCTTCTTAATAGGAATCTAAATTAGAACCAAATTTTCTAATTCGAAGAAGCATAAATTAGTCAAAATCAAATACAGGTTCACAAAATAAATCAGGATGAAATTGGACACTGGGTTTAATACTCAAATAGCTAAAGTGTAACTGGAGTAAAAGAGCTTTAACCTAAATGTCAACATAAGTGTTTTTGTTATTCTTGCTGAAGTTATTCATGGAAAATGCCACATAATTTCTGAATTAAGTACAGAGCTGAAATCAACACACATAAATCAGGAAGGGAATTTTCAAGATAGCAAAATAACCCAAACATATGGTTTGTGTTGACAAGCTATAGGGAAATGAGCAAGCAGCATGTTCAATTTTTGCAAAGGTCATAGAGAAGAATTAGTCTCATCCATCCTGCAGTTTCTGATCCAACACTTACACACACACACACACACACACACACACACACACACACACACACACACACACACAAACACACATACAAACATCTGTGTTCCTTTTTGGCATAGGAGTCAGATAATGCATACATTTAGATATCCTTGGGCTATATATGCTGTGTAGGCCTTTGGATATAACAATTAAGTGTGTAAGAATGTTTAGCTTTTCATATTTATATAGCTTTATACATTTTCCACAGATATCACAAATGTGAATAGGAGAATTTTACATGGATCTATAGATGGCTACATAACTGATAGTCAATGAAAATCCTAGCTGCCTTCAAGACTGCATTCAGAAGAGATATCCTTCATGAGATTGAGTTGTTAGAATACACCTTTGAATTTACTTTATATATATTTTGCATTGAACCTGTGTGAATAATCTCTACCCTTGACATCCACACTCAGTAGAAAGCAAAAACTCTTCAATTTTTCTTTCTCTATATTCCTAATTCTTAGTACAGTACACCAGTACTGGCACTTAGTAGATTATTAATAATACTTCAACTGAAATGAACTGAAAAAAATGAAGTGGGAGAGTGCTGGCACTGTGAAACCTCTTATAAAGTTCAGGAAAGGAAAATGCTAACAAAAGACTGAAATATAAATATTCATACACATGTGTGTTTGTACTATCTAAATATTTAAGCAATAAACAAAAGTGCCTAATGCATACATCTCTCTTTACTTGAAATTTTTAAACAAAACGTATAACTTTGTATTTCTAACATATATGAAAAATATGCAATTATAATTCATGACTTTCAGCCACTCATTTGAATTCTAATTTCCCCTCATTCCCCCCATGAACAAAGTTTGAAGTGGATAGTAAACACTTTGCATGAAAGGAAACCAATTTTATTGGGAATTTTTTTATGTATATCTGAACAATATAAAAAGGCAGTACGATTAAACTTTTTGCAATACAATGTGTGGAAAGATAGAACTGCATGGTTAAAGGCATATAATGAATATAACCTACATATCTGATAATGACACAAATGCATAATTATCAATAATACAAATGTTTATTTGATTTTTTTTTCACTTTACCTGAAACCAGTGGCAATTCATTAATGTTGTTTAATTAGGAAGATAAGAACCACTGTCAACTTCTTTCTGAGGGGATGTGGTGAAGCCATTTTGCAACTTGCTTAGATTGCATTTCCATGTCCTAGATCTGTATTTCTCTTCTCTTGGGACTGGTGCCATAAGCAATTCAACTTCAGGCTAAGATAAGAACAAGCTGCGACCATGCCACAGAACAAATTCACTATCTGTGGAAAATTAACTCCTATCAACCCGATGTACTATCTATTGTGTCCTGTTGTAGCAGAATGATATAATATTTATTAAAAAAAAATAACACTTAGCAGAGAACCTGGCACATAGTAAACACTGTATAAAATCTTATTTCTCTTCCCTTTTATAGCAGTCAGTTGAATCCAAAATTTTCACCATAAAATGACTAAAATATCTCCTATCCCAAATTTTTTCAGTTTACAGTCCTGAATACAAGAGAGAGATTTTTGCCTAATAAGTTTTAACTTAAAACTGAATAAAGAAAAATTGTTTCTATTGATTAGCTCATTTATGTGCTATATTTATATATAAAGAGAAAACAAAAATACTTTCCTGT
Source organism: Macrotis lagotis (assembly GCF_037893015.1). NCBI lineage: Eukaryota > Metazoa > Chordata > Mammalia > Peramelemorphia > Peramelidae > Macrotis > Macrotis lagotis. The sequence continues at coordinate 142,451,726 of NC_133659.1, read as the reverse complement.
GAAAATCCAGCTGATGCAGATAATCATATTTGCTTTTGTTAATACTACAACTGCAAGTTAATATTTATTGATCAAAATTAAAATACACAAGTACACTGATACATGAAAGATCTTGATTGGAAAATATGAGATGCAGAAGACCTGTTGTATGTTTTGACAAATAAGACCAAAATGGTTGCCTGAGTCACAAAATAGTTAAGTAACTTGTTCTGGTCACACATTGATGATGTGTGGAGGCAGAATTTGAATCATGTTTGTTCTGGCTCACAAAGTCCAACACGCTAGTTAATATGCCACATTGTCTTTTTTACATTTTATTTTATTTCTATTTCCACTCCACTGTAAAATTAATTTTCAGAACTTTGAGTTCCATATCTCTCCCTTCCTATAATCATAGCTCCTTTCATTGAGGAAGCAAGCAATTTGATATAGGTTAGAAATGTGTAGTCATAAAAAAAGTTCCATAATCATCATGTTGTGAAAGAAAACATAAACCCCAGTACCCCTAGGGAAAAAAACCTCAAGAAAAATAAAGTTTAAAAGTATGCTACAATATGTATTCATTCAGACAACATCATCTTTTTCTCAGGGAATGTATAGCATTCTTTGTCATAAATCCTTCAGAATTATTTTGGGTCCCAGTATTTGCTAAAAAAAAAAACCTAAGACATCATAGTTGATCATCCTTCCATATTGCTGTTAGTTTTCACAAAGTATATTTCATTTTGTGACAGTTCCAATAAGTCCAGGATTTTTCTGAGAGCAACCTGCTCATCATTTCTTATAACAGGATTCCATCATAACCACATTACCCAGTTTGTACAGCCATTACCCAATTGAAGGGCATCCCCTCAATTTCCAATTCTATGTACCAGAAGAGAACTGCTAAAAATATCCTTATACATAGAGGTACATTTTATTGTTTTCCATCTTCTGGAATATATACCTAGTAGTGGAATTGCTAGGTCAAAAGAAGGCATGGTTTTATAGTCCTTTGGCCATAGTTCCAAAATGTTCTACAGAATGATTAAATCAGTTAAAAACTCCACCAACAGTACACTGATGTCTCATTTTCCTTATATACCCTGCAACATTTGTCATTTTTATTCTGTCCTGAGACTCAATCTAATAGAAATTTGCATTTCTCTAATCTATAGGGTGTTAAATAGAGAGATACAGTTATAGATAAAGATATAGATATAGATATATGTTTTCATAAAATGTCTACAAATAGCATTGATAACCTTAACTGAAAACTGGTCAATATCTTTTAATCATTTATCAGTTGTGAAATGGCTCTCATTTTTATAAATTTGTCTCAGTTTTCTATGTGTGAGAAAGGAGGCCTTTATCTGAGAAACTTGCTTCCACAAATTTTTCAATTATATTGAAAACTGTATTTCTCTTTGTCTTATTTCCCACACTTCTCTTTATTCTATTCTCTCTCCTTCCTCCCTGTCCCTCCTCAAAAATGCTTTTGTTCAATCTGCCCTATGTTCCAACACAGCCCCTCTTTCTCTTATTCCCTCCCCTTCCTACTTTCCTATAGGGCAATGTAGATTTCTATGCCCAATTGTTATACCCTCTTTGGATCAATTCTGATAAGAGTAAGTTTCACTCACTCTTCTTCATCTCCCTACTCTTCCACTCCATTATAAAAGCTTTTACTTATCCCTTTTTCCCCCCATATATATTTTTTCCTCTCACCACTTAATTGTATTTTTTTAAAACTATCACACACACACACACACACACACACACACACACACACACACACACACACTCATGCACGCCTTTTAAGTGACCTAATAATAAGAAATTTCCTGTAAGTTATCGGTATCTTCTCATTTAAGAACATAAGCAGTTCACCATCATTAATTTCTTTATAATCATAAAGGACTTTCCTGTTTACCTTTTTATGCTTCACTTGAGTCTTATATTGAAAATCAAATTTCAGTTCAGATCTTGTCTTTTCACCATGAAAATTTGAAAGGTCCCTATATTGCTTAAATATCCCTCTTCCCCTGAAAGAATATACTCTTTTTTACTGGGTAGGTGATTCTTGGCTGCAATCCAAATTCTTTCACCTTTCAGAATATCATATTCCAAGCCCACAATGTTTAATGTAGAAATCTTAAATCTTTAATCTTGTATAATTCTGACTGTGGTTCTAAATTATTTGAATTATTTCTTTCTGGTTCCTTGCAAGATTTTCTCTTGACCTGGAAGTGCTAGGATTTGATTATAATATTCCTGAGGGTTTTCATTTGGGGATTTCTTTCAGGAGATGATCAGTTGAGTCTTTTGATTTTTATTTTAAACTTTGGTTTTTAGATTATAAAGGAAGTTTTCCTTGATAATTTCCTGAAATATGATTTCTAGGCTCTTTTTTTTAATCAAAGCTTTCAGTTAGCCCAATAATTTTTAAATTATCTCCCCAAGAACTATTTTCCAGGCAAGTTGTTTTACAATGAGATACTTCATATTGCCTTCTTTGTTTTCATTCTTTTAGTTTTCTTATGTTTTCTTGATTTCTCAACTAAAGTCCATTAGTTCATTTCTGTTTTTAAGGAATTGTTTTCTACAATGAACTTTAATACCACCTTTTCCATTTGATTAATTCTAATTTTAAAGGTTTGGTTTTTTTTTCAATAAATTTATGCCCTCTACTCCATTTGAGATAGTTTACTTTTTCAAGCCACTGGCTCATTTTTCATAATTTTCTGGCATCACTTATTCTCTTCCCATTTTTTCATCTACCTCTCCTACTTTATTTTCAAAATCCTTTTTGAGTTCTTCCATGATCTGAGACCAATTCTTATTTTTCTTGGAGACTTTGATTGTTGGAGCTTTTACTTTTTTATCTTCTGAGTGTGTATTTTGATCTTCCTAGTCACTATAGTAACCTTCTAAGGTCAGATTCTTCTATTGTTTTCTCCCTTTCCCAACCCATGACTTAATTTTAAACCTCTGTTAAAAGGGGTATAGAGTGCACTATCCCAAACTTCTGAGGTATTTGTGCTGTTGTTTTCATAGCTACTTCCAGGGACCTGCAAGTTTTCAGTTTTTCCAAGGTTGTATGATCTAAGGAAAGGTTTTTACTACTCTATTGGTCTGTCTTGAGGTCTGTGAGCAATTACAAATACTCTTTTCTTCCCCAGAACTGTGAGAAGGCTCCTTGTTCCCCTGTGGCAGGAAACTCTATTTTTCCTTCTCTCACTGAGATTATGATCCAGGACTGCAAGCCAGACTTAAAAGATTTATAAGGGACATAAGGGTAAGGCAATAGATTCTTGCCTCTGTGATAGGAAAGAACCAAAGACTCTTTCTGATTTCCTGAGTCCAGGACTAGACAGCTGTGACCTGTACTGGATTGTATTCTACTCTTATCCTTTTGACTGACCTTTTGACCTTTCCTATTGATCTTCTAAATTGTATTTTACATCTCTGGCTCAGAAACTTCCACTGCCACCTCTGGTTTAGTGAACCTGCTTCCAGTTCTGGGATTATTGGGATCTTATCTGTGCTAGCACTATGCTCCTCTCTCACCTGGTTCAGAAGAACTCTCCTGTAGACATTATAAAATATCTTGAGTTGGAAAATTGTTTTACTCTGTCTTGGTTTTCCATATTGTCCTTTGGACATTTAAATATTCAATGAAATACAGTGTGAGTTGAATATGAATTTAAATCACAATAACATTTTTAAATCTGGAATTTTAGAATATCTAAGAAATACCCCAAATTCCCCTCCTTTCTTCCATATTGCAGAAGCTAGGACCTAGTCAGGGGCAGCAGAAAGTTATAAAAGAAAATATTCACCATTTAAAGATACTCCATCAATTTTCAGAGAGATTGATTACCATCATGGGAAGAGAACAGAAAATCATTTAGGTTAAAAATCTACGTCATTAAAAAAATCCTAGGTCAATTTCTTGAGGACCAGAAAATTCAGGAAATTTTGAGGGAGAGAGGAAAAAAGGCAGTTTTATGAACTCTAATCCAAAAAATACAGTTAAGAAAGGAAACCCAAAGTACCAATTAAAAGTAATTAAAAAGTGAACTAGTGAAAAAACTAAAGGTGAAACACAGTAATAAAGGAATAATATTAATGAATTTTTCAGCTCATTTTATCATTCTTTCTGTTTTGCAATGCTTTTGGCACCACTTCTATTAGAATGCTTCAGAGATACTAGATAGCAATGTATGATTATTGATGGGATCTCATCACAATAGCAACTATAATATAAACAAGAAATCTTTTCCTCCCTCAATCTTGCTTTCTAATTATTTAAATGACAGTCCATAAAGTTTACAAACCATCCTCTTTTATTTTGATTAGCTGTTGTCTACCTGTATGAGGGGAGTATCCATAAATATGTTGTATCCTTTGATATTATTCACCCATTTTCAGAACAGAATATTCCCCCTTACACAGCAAAGGAAGATGGGGAATGTTTTTTTTTTCTTCAAAAGGAACACATAACCTTTCAAATGTTTAACCAAAAGTAAAGAATATGCTTAAAACAGACATTATGGGAAACATAGACCTTCTAAAATTCTTTTTTTCTTTTTTTTTTTTTTTTAGTTTTTCAAGGCAAGGTAATTATTAAGTGTCTGAGGCCAGATTTGAACTCAGGTACTCCTGACTCCAGGGTCAGTGTTCTATTCACTGTACCACCTAGCCACCCCAAGAGTTATATTCTACAAGACTTTGAAGAGATTGGTAAATAGCAAGGTGCTTGGGATATCATTTTTAGATGAATTTGAACTCATTATTCACTAATTAGGACAAAGAGGGAGAAAAATAAGAGGGGAAATGAAAGGGAATGGAGATGAGAAGAAAAGACAGAAACAGACTAGATACTATGAGTTTGGAGAGTGGAACAATGAAGTGGAAAATTATTTGAACCTAGTGGATGTTCTTATTCACCTTTACATAGTGTAGTTTGGATACATTACAAAGTATGACATTTGGTGTGAGTAGATCACATGATTTAAATTATAGAAATATTTTGATGTCTATATCTCTTATTCCCAAGACATAATTTATTACAAAATTCTTGCACATAAACATGTTTAGGGTATAATAGCCATGCTAGTTGGTGTTTCACGTTATTTTAATAAACTTTAAGATAGTCTCTAGACTCAAAAGCACATACTTCCAGCAATTGCTCCTTGGAGAGAAGGTTTTTAGAATTAAGTAGACCTGGTACATAGTTTAAAAATAGACCAGAATCATGCTTATATTTGGAAATCCTCATTAAAGTTCAGATTAGATATAAAATTTATGGTTTATTTCTATATGTAAAAGAGGAGAAGGCAAGAAAAAAGGAGCAGTTTTGGACTTCAACTTGAAATGATGAAAGTTTAGGACTGTATGATTCCATATGATAAAATAAGGAAGTAAAAGTTTTAACAGTGACATATCAGGTTAATATGAAATTATTCATACCTATAAACAATATTTTTTCATGTGGGGAAGAGGAATATCTTATATTGCTTTAGCATTTTAAAATATTTTTATTAACATTTAAACCTCCAATTTTCATGAAACAGGCAATGTTATTCCTATTTTGTGAATTAGGAATCAGCATTCTACCAAAATCCTATAGAAAATAGTAATTCTTTTTTTTTTCTAGTCCAATATTGCTTGCAGCAATTATTGTTTCCTTTTCATTAAGAATTAGAATTTTCTGTTAAAAATTTCAAAATGGCACACTCCTCTTTTCTCATTAAAATATGGTGGTTGAGTTCCAGAAACTATTAATTCTCAGGCTAGTTACACAACCAAATGCCCTACTTTGTTTTATGTTTGTGTGGCTTTTTCTTGCTATTTACAGCAAGTGAAGATCTCAGCAGCACAGATGCCATGAATTGAATCAGGAATGGGTAGAAAGCACTTCTCTCTCTCCTTATTGTTGGAGATATTAGTCTTGTTCTAATTCATTCTGTCCTCTGCTTCGGGTTCCAAAGTGATTTTCATCTGGAACTAGGAGTTAAAGACATGAAATCTTGGAGGAAATGTGAGATTCAGTCAGCCAGCTTGACAAGGAAACCCTAAGAAGCTAGAGTGTATTATGAAATGAGTCCCAAGAAGATTTTGGGTATGAATCTGAAACACTGCTGTATAAAAACTGAAGTAATATATCTATATATTTGTACATCTCGGAAGCAAATATTGTTTTAAAAAAGGTAATCCTACTCTCAGTGTTTCAATGGAACTGGGGTACTGTGGACTCTCCCAAATCCTACACTTGAGAAAATACCACAAACTAGTTTCATTGATATAATTTAGTAAATTTTCATTTGTATATTGCTTGGCTTTTTAATCTGTTTTGTGTTGTTGAATTTTTTCATAATTATTAGGATACTGATAAATTCTGTATTACTGAGTTTTCTATAAAAGTATTAATAATGTTTTTTATGAAAAATCTATCATTAGATTGCTACTGTCTAATAGAAAACTCCTTATTGTTCTTTAACATTCATACCAAACTAGATTGTTTGTCTATGGTAACTTGGTTAAGCTGCTTGCATATTTGCTTTGCAACTTTAAAACAAATAAAAGTTAAAAATTGTATTTGTGCACTATATAAGTTAGCATTCTTAATATAGGGCAAAGGAATAACATTCAAAAAATATTTATAGTAGTATTTTTCTGGTAACAAAAGAAGAAGAATATAGTGGGACTCTTAATTGAGGGATACCTGATAAACTGTTTTCTATGAATGTAAAAGAATGTTGTTATACCAAAAATAAACAATGAATATGAAAAGTTCAGAAATATAAGGTGGGGGAAAGCCTGAAATAAGTAGTATTGGGCAAACAGTTTACATTATGACTCCAATAATAAAAGTCAAACAAGAAAGAAGGATATCAGAACTCAGTTCAAGGCATTGGTCAAACTTTGCTTCACAGGATTAATAACAAACTTCCCTTCCTGAGGTAGGGAAATGATAGGCTTTAAGTGTAGAGTGTTTATTTGTTTTGCTAAATAAATTTTTGATGTTTTTGAAAGTCAAAGATCTTTTAGGAGAAAATCATTTACAAACTGAAAAATCAAAATGCTTATTTAAAAAAAAACTATTGCCACTAATAAAACTCTGACTTACTTGAATGTAAGGTACTAGCCAAACACAAAATGTTCAGCATTCATACTAAACATTTTTCATGAATTTCTCCTAGGGAAAAGAAAATATACATATGTTTTGCAATCAGTTTTTTTTTAATATACTCTTACAGAAGCTGTTCTTTGGAACAATCTGTTGAATCTTGGTCCATTGCCAAGTTGAACAAAAGATTAGCATTATCAAAGTCTCTGAAGATAAAGACTGATTCATGTGACTAAGGTCAAAATCACATGGTCAACGTTGAAAGTATTTTCAAAGGAATATATTATATCTCATTCATGAAGAAATGATTGCAGGCAGCTGCTACAAGCTTCATAGGCTAGAAAAAAAAGTTGACAACATGACATTTCTATGGCCACCAAAATCAAGTTTATATTTTCATTGAATTGGTATTATGAATCATGATTAGATAAAGGCAGAAAATACAACCAGAAGCAGGGAAGAAAACTTTCTCCCTATTCATTCTTTTATCTTCTCTAAGAGAAGTCCTGTTAGTCTAGAAGAGACTTCACTTTTTATACAGGTGACTTAGGAAGTTTCACACAGAACATTAAAATTGGATTTCTGGTGCCTTCTTGCATTCCTTCACATTGATTTTCAAGTTCGATGAAAAGTGTTTTCCTTCAAAGTGTTCATAATTGTAGTACTTCTCAAAGTAGAAGGTCAGAATATTGGAAGAAGAGTTCAGTCAAGTTTCAAGAGGATTTGGAATTTGGTGATAGTATCAACTTATAGATAAGATAAATGATATAAGGCAGCATCCACAATTTTCTGTGTTTTTTATTCTTTTCCTAATGTTCTGTATTTTTATGGATTCAGTGGCCTCAGAAATACAATTTAGCTATTTAGAAAGCACAAAATGAGCCAGGAGGCTGTCATTCTAAGTTTTTTCATTGTTTGTTGATTATTTTATTTTGTGGATCTTAGGGCTTAGAGTGAAAATACTGGAGAATTACACATATACAGCCCTTTTGTTCAAGAAAATTCTTAGGGCATATATAGAAAGCATTGCTTCTCAAAACCTGAACCAGTGAATTTTGACTATAATCTCAGAAGGACCTGTGATGCAAAGACCATAGATATTTTCTCCAATAATTCAGATTTCAACCCCTTCTTGTTTAACCAGGCTCTCCAAAAATTTCACCAAATGCATTTGGATATGTCTTCCTTTTTATCCCCCTTACCTTTAGAACTTTATAAGGGAAATGAAAGGAAAATTTAAACTCTTTGGAAGTAAGTCACCCTTTCAAATGTCTTCTTAGTAGGCTGCAGTCATAATTACTAAGAGTACTGATAAATTCCCATTAGTTTTTACCTCCTTTACAAGGTATATTTCCTTTGAAGGAAAATATAACAGTAAAGAATATTTGTTTCTTCTTCAGGTTACTTCCCAACTCTTAAACATCACAAAAAATTTATCCTTTAAGATCCCTATCTTTCCTCATAGAAATAAACCAAAACAGTTGAATAGAATCTTAGGAGAGATTTTTCTGCACTGTGTTGACAACTTATGAACATTAAGACAAGAATGCTTCCTTTTTATCACTTTCATCAAGTCTTAGCTCTCTAATGAATCACAATTCTTAATTGATCACAAATTCCACACAATAAATACTATGAAATATCTGCTCTGTACAAGGAAGGTCCACCTTCATCAGATGTTACCATATACTCTGCTAAATTGTATAAAATATAAAAATACAGAAGAGATACAGTACATAGGTTTAGAGTTGAAAGTTGTCTAACAGACCAACTCACTCAACACTCGCCTTTTATTGAAGGAGAAACTGATACTTTGTGCAATTATTTGACTGATAATATAAGTAGTTAGTGTCAAAGACAGGATTTGAAACCAATGGTCTTCTTAACTTCTAAGTTCCTTATTTTTTTTTTTTGTAAGGCAAATGGGGTTAAGTGGCTTGCCTAAGGCCACACTAAGTCCCTTATTTTAACCACAACAAAATGCTCCCTCTTAAAGATCTTCCTTCATATCATCTACTTTTGATATTATTTTCATTGTTTGGGGCCAGTTCAAATGCCACATTGTTTTTCCTTTATTTGATCTCATAGCATATTCTAAGAACTTTGTTAATATATTTTATTTAATTAGTATAATATTTATCAGGCTACATGTCTAATTGACAATTCATCCACTCTTTTCTATCATTCCAACCCCTAAGTTCCTTAAATAGAATGAGTCATATTTTCTTTCACATCTGCACTGCACATTTCAGGTACTTTGCTAAAAATGACAAATGAATATCCACATGCTAATGCCATCATCATGTGAAATGTTATTTTTTCTATCACTAAAGACATTTGTCCCATGGAGAGTATTTTGACCTATGTTAGAAAATTTAACTTACAAAAATATAAAATTTATTTCATATACAATTATTTTAGTTATATATTGAAAGATTTGAATTCATAATTGCACTCATAATAAAAAGTGAAAAAATCATTTCAAAATTTATTTCAAAGGAGAAAAGTTAATTAAACCAATTGACCTCTCTCTCTATTTTATCTAATTTTCACTTTACTTGGTTCATCTTATTCTGAATTCAATTAACATATAATAAATTTACTTAAATGTATACTCTCTCATTGGTAACATTTTATTTATAGCATAATCTCTCTTGTCTGGGATTAATTTTACTAATAACATAGATAACTGACCTGATCAAAAGTTATAGGGAAGGGAGAAGGAAGAATTCATCTTTTGTGCAAGAGTCCACCTTTATCAAATTATTTTCTGTCCTACCTACAAGTAACAAAAATGGTGGAGGAAGGCAATTTGTGGACATTATATAGAGATATTAGAGAACTTTCTTCTACAAAAAATTTCCTCCAGTTTCTTCTAAAACCTATATTTTCAAGTGTGAGCTCCAAATTGTGATGCCCCACCTTCTCTCATTCTCTTATAGTGTGCTTCTTTGTCTTCTTACTATTTCTTCAGTGCACCTACCATATTCCAATATCAACATTGCTAGGACATTGCATTTTCCCCACATTAACCTAAAACATATTCCATATTGCTCCTTCAATACCTACCCCTTTTTTGAAGTATTCTTTCAGTTTTCTGTTCTTACCTCAATTTCTTAAACAAGGGATAAATAGGTATAAAGACATAATGGGGAAATATATAGATTAAATTATATATATATATATATATTATATATATATTAAATTATATAAAGCAAGCAAGTAATTTGAAAACCTTAAAGCATTGGCTAAAAGTATTAATAATACATTAGATATATATTAAGAGATAGCATGCTATAGCAGATAGAATTCCACCCTGCAAAACAGGAAAACCTGGATTCATATCATGGATTTCAACTCAACCCAAAGCATTGTTTAAAACTTTAGATTAATGACAAATTACTCATGTACTTCTATGAAGGTGTTTTACTTAAAAATACCATACACCAGTTATCTCTGACATAAATTGCATTGCAAACCCTTTGAATGTGGTTTCCACTAAAAGTATCTATATCTGCTTATATCTGCACATGTGATATAGTTACAATCTCTTGCTACTTTTTCCCCTGGGGAAGTTGGGACTGGATCCAAATCTGTCTTCCTTATGTCTATGAACTATGATATGTAAATTGACCATGAAGTGGTATCATACTTGATCCCCTTGCTTTCACCATTTACATGATTTTAGTGCAGCACAAAGCAATTTGAATTAACACCTTGTGACAAATTTCAAATTAAATCTAGGATGTGAAATGGAACATTGAAATATGAATATAATCATATTCTTGATAAAAAATAAGGTATTGGTCTATCCATATGACATCACAAGATCATGTACTATAAATGCAAATTAAAACAACTCTGAAGTCTCACCTCACACAATCAGACTGGTTAAGATGAGAAAAAGGGAAAATGATCAATGTTGGAGAGGTTGTGGGAGGATTGGGACATGAATGCATTGCTGGTGGAGTTGTGAAATGATCCAGCCATTCTAGAGAGCAATATGGAACTATGCCAAAAGAGTAATAAACCAATCATACCCTTTGACCCAGCAATTCCAAATCTAAGTTTATATCCAGATGAAATTATAAAAAAAGGGGAAAGTCCTACATATTGTAAAATATTCATAGCAGCTCTTTTGTTAGTGACAAAGAGTTGGAAATTGAGGGGATGCCCATTGATTGGACAAGGGCTAAACAAGTTATGGTACATGCATACTATGGAATATTATTGTTCTATAAGAAACCATAAATGTTCATAATCTAGAGAAGCATGGAATGAGTTACAGGATCTGTTGATGAGTGAAGGGAGCAGAAGCAAGAGAACAATGTACATTCCAATAATAATACTGTGAGATGATCAGCCATGATGGAAGCACCTTCTCTTAGCAGTTCAGAGAGCTAGGACAGCTACATTAGACTGGCTATAGACAATGCTATTCCCATCCAGAGGAAACACAATAAAACAGAACAAAACAAAACAAAAATAAAACACCCTTCAAAATGAAATGAACACTTAATTTAAAAAAAATATCTCTTTTGCATCTTTCTTTAATCCTAATTCCTCATATTGAAAATGACTAACCTATAAACATGTTTTTCACAAATATGTATATTCAATAATAATCTTTTGCTGCTGAGAGGAGGGAGGCTGGAAAAAGAAGGTGGAAGTAAATTTTTGAACTTAAAAATATACATATGGATTAATGTTGGAAACATTTTCATAACATGTATTTGCAAAAATAAAGTATCAATTTAAAAAAGATCATGGACTAGATATATGAAAAAGTGTAGAAGACAGAGAAATCATTTTTCCCTCCTACATCCTAGTTTATTCACCCAACAGGATTTACAACAGATAGAAGTCTCCACAACTTAAGATCTTCTCTCCTATAATCTCTGAGTACCTATTTCTCCACCAATATCAGGATCTCTCTCACAGTCCTCACCTACAGTTTTCTCTTTTCTAGGGCTTTAGGGACTTTTCAACTACAGACCTGGCCATACTCTTCTCTCTCATGGAAACTCAGAAGGTCACATTCAAGAAAATAGCTATTTGCCTCCATTGCCCCCAAAGTAGCCAATTAGACTAAAGCAAAGTTCAATTACAGAAATAAGATGGAGTCAAAATTTAACAGATCACATGCTATGGCCCCTTTCAAAGCTTCTTAACCCAAACACAAGGGAGAAAAATTTTTTTTCTATCTTTCTGTCTTAGTGAAATTGGAACAATCACATTTCAGGTACTTTACCTCAGAAAGTACAATTAATAGGTCTCTCTCTCTGAGGAAACTTTGTGGGTCCTAGGAACTACATAAAAATGAAAAAGTTATATTGAAACACTGGCTACAAGCATAGGTAGATAAATACAAATACTCATATATGCATATATATACATATATAGCTATATAGATATATGAGTATGAATATATACATGCACATCCATTCAGAGAGAAACAAAAAAAGATACAGAAACTCTGACTACAAATGAACATGTATATAGTTATGTATTCTATAATGACATCCAATCTCATAGCAATCACTTCAGTGGACCCTGTGACCTTGTGTAGTTAAATTGCAATCTCCTGAGTTAAATTACTACTAGTTTTCTAAAGGTAAATGTTCTTTAGCTTATGGGGCAGCCATTAGATTCAGTGGATTAGAACACTGGCCTAAAATCAAGAAGATCTGCACTTAAATCCTGGAAAAGTCATTTAAATTTGTTTGCTTCAGTTTCCTCATCTATCAAATGAGTTGGAAAAGGAAATGGCAAGTCACTCCTATATCTTTGTCAAGAGAACTTGAAAAAGGGTCACAAAAAGTTGGACACAACTGAAAAATGAGCACAAAGCTTGTTTGTGGCTAAGACTATACCAATCACTTCAAATATGTTTTTAGCATATTATACATTCACAGATATTTACTTACACAGGCTTATACTTACACTTACCTTGACAACAGATGGATTCATGTCAAAGTGTTTTATATAGCCATCTTGTCCAGTCATAAATATATATAACCGCTTGATTTGTGGAAGTTATTAGTTCATCGGCCTCTTTCTGAGAGGGTGGGAAGCTGGAAAAAATGGAATTTGTGAAAATAATCCAGATATTTTGAAAAGAAGTTTAGAAATTTAATTTACAAAAAACTGATTTACAGTTAATGGTTAAAAATGTTACCTATTAAATATTAATACATCTAGGTCAGAATTTGTTCAAGTCCTTGAAACTTCAGCCTTTTTCTCTGTGTTCCTGCATCCTGAACTTTTCCTTCTCTTCAAGTTTTAGCCCTTCCTTGAATAAATGTTATTATCAGTCTCCTTGATTCCATAATATCCCTCTCTAATCCCCCCTCCATTGTTGCCAAAATATTATTTCTAAAGTAGAGTTTTCACCAGTTTTTATTCCTTTTCCTTGCACTCATATCTTCATTTCATTTCCTTTACAACAATTAACCCCCTCCCCAAATGGTCATCTGTCTTCCTTTCCAGTCTAATAGCACACAACTTCCTTCCAGAAACCTGATATTCCAGTAAGACTGAACTGTTGTTATTGTCCAAAAGTAGTACTTTATCTCTTACCTTTGTGAATAATTGCATCACTTTGTTTTCATTTTTTTGATGCTGTTTTTTGTTTTCTCAAGTAAAGGGTTTAAGTAACTTGCCCAAGGTCACACAGCTAGGTAATTGTTAAGTGTCTGAGGTCAGATTTGAACTCAGGTCCTCCTGACTCCAGGGTCAATGTTCTATTTATTGTAGCACCTAGCTGCTCCTGTAATGTACTCTAGTATCAATGTACTCTTGTCATCTCTGCCTTACAATCCTTGATTTCCTTCAAGGATCAACTCATGTGAAATAGTCTCAGCAAAATCTTCTTTATATTCTTTAATTGTCATTTCTGACCCAATTTATCTCTAATTTATTTATTTGAAACATACATTCAAAGCAGGAACTGTCTTCTCTTAGGATGTTTTAGTCACAGCACTAAAGTAGACATGTTAAAGGGACTAGAAAGTTGGCCTCAGGGTCATGAACACTAAGGTATAAACCTTGCCTGTATATACTGGCTATTTGTTCTCAAAAGTTATTTAATTTTCTCATTTCCTAGTAATCCTTTAAGATTTTAAGTCACATAGTTATTGTTGTTTTGAAATGGTAGAAGTTTTCTCATTTACATCATTATTAATTAAAACATAATATTTTGCATTGGAATGTGTTTAATAAATATGTGTGTGCAGTGTGCAATGGAACAGACTGACCATTACAAAGAATAAAACACATTCTAAAGTGCTTTATTAAGTGTGCCTCAGTCACTTCGTATTTTTTTATCTCCCATATGACATAATTTATCTCCTATATGTCAAGAATTTGATTGGGGATAAACAACTTACTTCACTGTCTCCATGTCACCTTGTGAATGAAGCCATCCACAAATATTAGTCAACCACATTGTCATAAAGTTGGAATAATTGAATAATAGGGACAAGATAATAAAATTGACTTACCCATTTGACTACCAGCTTTTTACAAGTGCATTATTATGACAGCTTAAAAAGAAAAGAAAGCAAAGCAAAATCTATTGAATCCATACCTAAAGAGTTGATTCAGGAGTACAGTATTAAAAAAAATCTTAGTTTTGTTGTAAATAAGAAATCACGGGGCGGCTAGGTGGTGCAGTGGATAGAGCACCAGCCCTGGAGTCAGGAGTACCTGAGTTCAAATCTGGCCTCAGACACTTAATAATTACCTAACTGTGTGGCCTTGGGCAAGCCACTTAACCCCCATTGCCTTGCAAAAACTTAAAAAAAAAGTAAATAAGAAATCGCAATCCCAAAGAACTGAATGAATTAACTTCTTAAAGTTCTATAGCAAGATAGGTGCACAAAATCAAAATTAAAGCTAGGTTGAATTTGCAATTAATTCCACTTAATCCTTGAAACTCCCTGAATATGTCACAATTTGTTCAGTTTAATGATTGCACTAGAATTGTTAGGGACATCAAGACTCCTTAAGAAGTCTCAAATACACCAGAAGAGTTCTGCTAGTAGACCTGTTAGTGTCACAATACAAAGACCCAGATGACCCTAAATGGCCTAGTCTACTCCTGAAAGACTAGGGATAGCCTATCAGTTTAAGGGAATAGAAAGTAACCTAGCTACTATGGATTCAAAGCTTTACATCTTATAATAATAAGTAAGACTAATCAAATGTTGAACCAGAGTGCTCCTAAGCAAGGATCCCCAGAATTGGTTCTCAGATCTAAAATAGAGTAAGACTAAGAGGAGGAAAGAACAATAATAATAGTAAAAGTCAGGAAAACATAAGTCATTATAGTAGAAAGATATTTCTGGAAGATATATGTTTCTGTAAATCTTTGACTGAATTTAATTGCTTGTTATTTCTTCCCTTACATCAAGAGCTATTTCAATTAAAGAATTGTTTTATTGTTGCTGCTGCTGCTACTCTTGTAATTATAGTTGTGGTTGGTTGCTTTTTTTGTGTGTCTTTGTATCCCCAGGTGTTAGCACAATGTATCACAAATATTAAGCACTGAATAAATGTTTGCTGACTGGGTGATCAAGAAGGCATAATGGCATTTTTTTATATGGGCCATTAGTTCTGAGGACTTGTATTCAAATCCTGCCTCTGATACTTACTAATTTATCAATACATCTGACCCTGAACAAATCATTTAGACTTCAAATGACTCGATTTAATTGGATTTAATTCCTTAGTCAAAAATATGATATTATCTGTCTTAGTGGAAGGAGTTTCCATTTTATTCCTTATTCAGTAATCTATAAGTAGAATATGGGATGGTAGATACTAGAATCCTGGAGTCCAATTAAGAGACTACTGCAGTAATTCAAGGATTTGATAATAAAAACCTGGATTATGGTTTGGCCCCAAAAAAGTGGAGACAAAAAGATGTGCAGATCCCTGGTGTCAGAATTTATACATTAAATTTGATCAGAATATCTTAAAAAAATACTAAGATTCTAAATATGAGACTGTTTGTAGAGTTAGCTAAAGAAAGTTAACTAGAGAAAGAGATCATTTATTCTTAAATGTTATAACTGTCTCAAGACATTAAGTATCTGGAAAAAACAAAACAGTGATTCACTTAGTCAAAGATAAATGCATTTTTATATTTGGAAATAGACTAGGGACCTGGAATATGGTTTTTGCCACTGTCTGTTTTCTTATTAATAATTTTATTTACAGTGTCTACAGACAGGTATTATTTCTACCATGTAGATTTTAATGCATTTATGGGAAAAATTTTTCCCTTGTTTTTTTGGAAGATGAAACTGCAAATATTATGATGCCCCCCTCCACAAATACATACTTCAAATCATGATACTGTGAAGTGTTGACAAAAAAAACTAATTAAACCATTTGAACAAGCTCTATTGTAATGCTAACCTTCAAGAAATGAAAAGTTTATCCAAGTCCAAGCTATCTGACTTATAAAAACTGCTTTTGGTACTCTGTGCTTAATATGGTCAAAGTTTCATATTCAGAAATTTGTTTAAGCTCAATATTTACTCAGTCAACTACATTATTCCATCAGTACTCCCCTAACGTATATAAAATATTGATTTAGCTAGATTAAATATGGATACAAACATCCACCAAGCTTCTATTAACATTTAATTTACTATCTCACAACTAGCAAGATTTCTAAAAGTTGGAGGAGATCCAGAGAAGATCCACATAACTAATTAAAAATTAGGTAGATACTGACAAGTAAAAGAGGATAAGAACATGGTTATTAGAATGTCTTGAACCTTCAAAATACAAGTGAAATAGTATTATCCAACACTTCAATAATAAATGAATTTCTATTCTCCCTGAAAGTAGGTTAGAAGACATTCAATTCATATATATGAATCATCTACAAATCTATAAATGAAATATAAATATATATCTAAGATATATGCATATGTTTATAGAAGTACATACATAAGCATATATCCATCCAAACCCACAAAATTTTTATAAGCATCAAGTAAATTTAAACACACATATCTTAATTTTTCATTAATTATACCTCAAAGTCAATCTCAAAATGGCTTATTTGTAAAACCAAATTTTAATAAACCTTAATCAAATCTGTTTAATGCCCAGGAGATATTCCAGAACTTTCTTTCTGTTTAGCAACTGAAAGATTCAGAATATTAGCAGAGGCATGGAGGTGGGAGTAGAAAAAATATGGTAGAATTTTTATCAGCTAAGGTTAGTACATTACAACATACATGAATTGTATATAAAGTTTGCATCTTAGCTATGATAAATATTTTGAGTATTTATTTAATATTTGCTTGGCTTCTCTAATTTTTTTTGCTTTTTGCAATTTTTCCTATGATCATTTGGGATAGGAATTGGGTATATGGTTTAAATAGTTCATATATCATAAAAAATTGTATAAAAGAAAGTGTATTAAAAAAAGAAATTGTGTACTAAAGTTTTGTTTGTTTTTTCTTATCTCAGTTTGGCAGTCAACATAGCATTCTCATTGCATATTCTTCATAAAATGAATCAAAATATGCATTCTTTAATGCAACATTCTAGAATTTTGCCAAAATGGGATCTTCACACCATTAGTCAGAGAGTTTGACATCGACTGTAGACTTTATTGTTTTATCTTTTTGTAATCTTTCAAATACATTTGTATCTTCCCCTTTCCTTTTCTGCTCAATCTGTCCAATTTTCACTTTCATTTTCACTGTTAGTGGTTGAGAAATCACAATTCAACAGTTTCCAATTTGATCTAGAGGGGTGCCTAGGTGGCGTAGTGGATAAAGCACCAGCCTTGGAGTCAGGAGCACCTGGGTTCAAATCCAGTCTCAGACACTTAATAATTACCTAACTGTATGGCCTTGGACAGGCTACTTAGCCCCGTTTGTCTGCAAAAACCTAAAAAAAAATACTCTATCAGATCTATGGAAAGGGGATAAATTTATGACTAATCAAAAAATAGTGTACATTATAAACTACAAAAATTAATGATTTTGACTATGTTGAATTTAAAAAGTTTTTGTTCTGGGGGGGCTGGGGGCATAGTTGATAGAACACTGGCCCTGGAGTCAGGAATACCTGAGTTCAAATCTGACTTCAGACACTTAATAATTACCTAGCTGTGTGGCCTTGGGCAAGCCACTTAACCCTATGCCTTGCAAAAAAAAAAAAAGTTTTGTTCTAATAAAATCAATGCTACCAAAATTAGAAGGAAAACAGAAAACTGAGGAAACAATCTTCACAACAAGAAGCTCTGAGAAAAGCCTCATTTCTAAAATTTATAGACATTACATCAAATTTATAAGATTACAAGTCATTCCCCTATTGATAAATGGTTAAAGGATATGAATAGATAGTTTTCAATTGAAGAAAGTAAAGCTATAAATAATCATATGAAAAAATGTTCCGAATCATTATTGATTAGAGAAATGCAAACTAAAACTCACAACTACTGGATCAGCTAAGATGACAAAAAAGGGAAAATGATCAATGTTGGAGAGGTTGTGAGAGAACTAGGACATTAATGCATTGCTGGTGGAGTTGTGAACTAATCCAACCATTCTGGAGAGCAATATGGAACTATGCCTGAAGAACAATAGAAATGTTCATACTCCAGCTATTCCAGTTCTATAGCCAGAAGAAATCACAAAAAAAAAATAGGAAAAGTTCCACATGTTCCAAAATCTTCATAATAACACTTCTTGTAGTGGTAAAGTATTTGAAATTGAGAGGATGCCCATCAATTGGGGAATGCCTAAACAAGTTATGGTACATGAATATTATGGAATACTATTGTTCTATAAGAAGCAACAATTAATTGGACTCTAGAGAAGCATGGAATGAATTACAGGATCTGATGCTAAGTGAAGGGAGCAGAATCAGGAGAATAATGTACATATTAACAACATAGTGAGATAATCAACCCTGATGGATTCAGCAGCTCTCAACAGTTCAAAGAGCTAGGACAACCCAAATACACTGGCTATGGACAATGCTAAACCCATCCAGAAGAAGAAAAATAAAACAAAACATGAAAAACATATCCTTCAGAATCTGATGAAAAATACATTCCCTTTAAAAAAAAATCTTATGTATTTATTTCCCTTAAGACTAATTCCTAGGGGCGGCTAGGTGGAGTAGTGGATAAAGCACCAGCCTTGGAGTCAGGAGTACCTGGGTTCAAATCCAGTCTCAGACACTTAATAATTACCTAGCTGTGTGGTCTTGGGCAAGCCACTTAACCCCATTTGCCTTGCAAAAAAACCTAAAAAAAAAAGACTAATTCCTCATTCCAAAAATGATTAATCTGTAAACAATTTTAACATAAATGTGTATGTGTAATATTAACCTGACCTATCGCCACTGAGGGGAGTGGGAGGGGAAAGGAGGGTGGAAGAAAATTTTGTGACTTAAAAATATACATAGACATATGAATGTATGCTGAAAATCTTTCATAATATGTATTTTAAAAATTAATATATCAATTAAAATTTTTTAAATAAAAAAAAATCTTTACTCCCAAACTCCTGTCTAATAGTAGGGGATTTTGATATACATGTTTTTATATTCCTCAAACACTCTAACATTCAGTTTCTTCAACTTCTTTATTTCTCTTGACTTACTTCTCCAGTCTATCTCAGTCACAGAAAAATGGCCATATAGTAGATCTTTCCTTATCCACAAATGCACCACTTATTTTCAAGTTCATGAATTCTGAATTTCCCTCATCTGATCACAATCTGTTAGTATGCTATCTTCCAATTCTATCCTCTGCCTTCCAAACTCAAATTCTGATCATTCTCATGGTGATTACCAATACCAAAATCCCTCCAAAATCCAATACCAAAACCATTCCCAGGCCAGCACCCCTTGTCCTAACCACATTTTCTTTCTTTCCCTAACTTGACCTTTTAATGAACCAGTTCAACTCTATACTAACTTTCCTGAGAACCTTAACCCTTTGTTATATTGCTGATTATATTCTGCCAAGCTTCTGCCTTTGATTACACTTACCATACACTGCTTTTGTTCCTCTAAAGCTGATGCTGAATAAAACTGGAGAAAATCATAAAATCATTCTGCCTAGCTAGGTTCACTACAAATTTCTGTTACCAAATCTCAAGTGAACCTTATTTCTTATTTCACATTGGCCAGATGTCCTTTCTAAAATCTTTTCCTTTACTCCTATCTTACATAATGAAATGGTCCTTCTGTAACAGTCATCCATTCTACACTTTCTACATTTAAGCCAGCTAGGTGGTACAGTAGATACAGCACAGACCTTGAAGTCAGAAGAACAGGAGTTTGAATACTGAAAGGGAGTGTCTTGTGTGAGAGTACTGTAAATTATCAACACCTGGTGTCCTTGATCACAAGAACATTGTTTTACTAAGTGTCACAGGAGTGGGAGTGGACCAAGGACTGGGGAGGATATTTGACACTTGTATTCTGGTAAATAAATGGAGTACTTAGAGACCTTGGTGTACAAGGAGAACTTGTCTCTCTTGTTTCTCTTGTCTCCTACCCATTCAAGTTTTGCCTGGGTAAAGGTTAAGCAAGTCAGGAAATCAACTCAACAGAATCCAGTCTCAACCACTTGACACTAATTAGCTGTGTGACCCTAGGCAAGTCACTTAATCCTGATTGCCTCTTTGCAATCAGGGTCATCTCCAGGCATTCTGATTCATATCTGACCACTGACCCAGATAACTCTGGAGAAGAAAGTGAGGCTCCTGACTTAGCATAGCTTCCCCCTCACTCAAATCTAAATCACATGCTTGTCATAGCATCACCTCCCTGATGTCATGATCTTCTTTAAGAATGAAGGACAAGGGGTGGCTAGGTGGTGCAGTGGATAAAGCACCAGCCCTGGAGTCAGGAGTACCTCGGTTCAAAGCTGGTCTCAGACACTTAAGAATTACCTAGCTGTGTGGCCTTGAGCAAGCCACTTAACCCCATTGCCTTGCAAAAACCTAAAAAAAAAAAAAGAATGAAGGACAAGGGACATTTAGGTGACACAGTGGATATTGCACTGACCCTGCATTCAAGAGTACCTGAGTTCAAATCTGGCCTCAGATACTTAATAATTTCCTGTGTGACCTTGGGCAAGTCACTTAACCCTATTGCCTTAAATAAGAAAAAAGAATGAAGGACAAACATCATCCTCATCATCATCATCATTATTATACACTTACCAGTGATCACACTCCATACTCTCTCCTCCAACAAATTACCCTTTTTTATCATTTCCACTCTTAATTGTGTCCAATCTTTTCCAGTATCCTGGATCTGATCTAGATCATTACCAGTTGTGCAAATCCTAAAGAGTCCTTTCTGGAGCCCTCTTCTTTTCTCTACTCTCTCTATAATATTTTATTTGTTGATTTTATAAATTTCTGTGAATCCAATTAACCTCTCAGTTGACCTCCAGTCTCCTATCTCCAACTGTATTAGACATCTCAAATGAGAGGTCCTATAGATATCTTAAGATCAACATTTCCACAACAGAATTCATTGTCTTTACTCCTTCCCTAGGTCATCCTTTCCATAGTTCCCTATTACTGTCCAGGGGAACACTATTTTCTTAATCCCCATGATTTACAACACAGAAGTCATCTTCAACTACTCATACTGTTTTGCCCTTCATATCTAATTTGTTGCCAAGGTTTATCAATTTTATTGATATAAAAGGTAAAATATTTTAAAAATCCTCAGATACTGCAACTGTCCTGGTATAAATTTTCATCTCTTCCTTATATTTTTTTTTGTGGGTTAATGGGATTAGGTGAGTTGCCCAAAGTCAGACAGCTATAAGTATCTAGTGTCTGAGGCCAGATTTGAACTCAGGTTCTCCTGATTCCAGGGTTGTTACTCTGTCCACTATGCCACTCTACTGTCCTAGCCTTAACTTCTTCCTAATAGAACTATTGCAATACCTTGCTGATTGGTCTGCCTGACACAAGTCTCTAACCAATTCAGTTCAAGCAACCATTATCTGCCAATGGGATTTTCCTAAAGCATAGCTTTGATTGTTTCATTCAGTTTTCAAAACACTTCAATGGCTCTCTAACATCTCTAGATCATTTTTTTTAGGTTTTTGCAAGGCAAATGGGGTTAAGTGGCTTGCCCAAGGCCACACAGCTAGGTAATTATTAAGTGTCTGAGGCCAGATTTGAACCCAGGTACTCCTGACTCCAAGGCTGATGCTTTATCCACTACGCCACCTAGCCACCCCTCTAGATCAAATTAAAAAAAAAAATCCTCAGATTGACTTTCAAACCAATCAAAACTTTGGTTTCCCTTCAACTGATCTTTCTAAACTTCTTGCACATTATATCCTCCCACATTTGTTCCTAATCAGTCATACTGGTCTCCTTGCTGTTCCTCAAAGAAGATACTCTAAGGAATCAGGAGGAGCCTTTAGTTGACCCTTTGGCCTGGAATGCTTTTCCTCTGTATCTCTTCCTCCTGACTTTATAAATGACTTGTGAATACTTAGACCAGAGTGATTAAAATGGGTTTTCTAAATACATCTTAATAAATGGCACATCTCTTTCAAAGGGAAAGTGGTATTGAATCCTGGAAATGCCAGGTCTTAAATGCAATTTGAAAGACTTTGTTCCGCCCCCTTCATGCTAATCATTGGCTAGTTTCACTGTCTAACTGATACAGTAATCCCACAAATTTTCCCCACCCTACTCAATAAACAAGAACAGCTACCTCCTTGAGCATATACAAAGGAGAAGAGTGCAGGCCCCAGGTTAAGCTCCGAAGTAGCTGGGGCAGACCAGACCTAATCTCAGGTTTTGATCATATTAAAGCTAAATCTTTTGTTTTAACTCAAATCCATATTATAGGCAACAATACAGAGAGACACCAGTCTTTGTAATGTAAACTAATAATAAGCCCTTCACATTCTTGTGGAACACAAATACCCCCATATTCCTCACAAGTTAATTGCCAGCTAAAACCTATTTCTCTAGGAAGCCTTTTCTCCTCACTCTTAATTCTAGTGCCTTTCCTCTACTGATTATTTTCTATTTACCTTTACAAGGTTTAGGGATATACTATTGCTTGGATGTTTTCTCTTTCATTAGGTTAAGACCTCCTCCAGGGCAGGGACTGGCTTTTCCCTTTCTTTATATCCCTATAGTGGTTAGTACCTTATCTGTTGCATAGTATATGATTTACAAATGTTTATCTGACTAAATCCTTTTGATGAAACAGGAAATACTTTTAAAAGGCTAGGTGATATGAACTCACCAAGGATATTCAGATATTTTATTGTGTCTTCTTGATTATATTGGGTTTGAACTTTTCATCTTATTCTTTCTAGGTCAAAAGTCATTCTCCCTGGAAGAAAAAAAAAAGAAAAAACAATTGGGAGTCTAAAGTCATCTTGTTTTTGGTTCAACTCTCCAAAAATTGCTGGGGGTGGAGGGCCCCATTTTTCTTATTTTCACCACCAGACTTCATTTCTTTCTTAGTTTTAGAAGTCAACATGCAATTATTTTGTGCATGTTAGCATGTCAGATACTGTAATAATTTGTGAAGTACAAAGAAAGTTAAAAGACAGTTCTCACCTTCAAAGAGCTTAGTCTAATGAAAGAAACATTAAAACAACTTTTTGCAATTAAGTTAAAAAGATGATAATTTAGAAATAATCAACAGATGGAGTTCATTCAGATCAGGTGGAACTGGGAAAGACATTTTAATGAAGGCAAGATTTTTACTGGTCTTTAAAGGAAGACAGAGGTAGAAACAAGGACAACAAATATTCCAGACATGGGGGACAAGTGAAAAATTCTTTGTGAGGAAAATGTGAGAGGTTGGGTTCCACAAGAATGCGAAGGGACAATTCATAGTTTACCTTACAAAGACTAAGTTCTGCCTATATTGCTGCCTATGAGCAGGTATTGAGTTAAGATAAAAGATATAGCCTCCATGTCATCAAAAACTGCCCCACCTATTTAAGTTAGCCTAGTCTTGACCTCCTTTGTGCATGCTCAAGGAGATCTAGCTGTTCTTGCTCATTAGTATAATGAGCAGAGCAGGGAAAATATATAGGAATCAATGTATCAATTAGATTTTTGACCCCAGCCTATAATTGGCATGAAGGGATAGTAACCAAGCCTTTCAAACTACATAAAAGAGCTTGTGTTTTGGAATTTCCCTCCCCAAACCCATGAGAGAGGTGTGCCATTTTGCTAAAATATAATAAAAATGATTTTAATCATTTTGGACTAAGTATTCTCGAGCCATTTATAACATCTTAGTGTCAGGAGATGGAGTACATTGAGCAAGAAATAGTAAGGAGGCATTGTCACTGAATCAGAGTAGATGGATATATGTGTAAGGTATAAGACTGAAATGTTGGGGAGGTGGAACAGATTATGGAGGACTTTGAATGTCAGACAGAGGATCATTAGTAACTTTAGAGAAAATAGTTTGAAATGAATAATGAAATTATGGTAGTCAGACAGTAGAAAATTAACAAAACCCTTTCAAAGAAATTAGCCATAAAAGAGAAGAGAGATGGGGAACAATAGGTGAGGTATGTGGGAATAGATTCACTGAAGATTTTTTAAGTATCTGAAAGACATGTGAATGCAAGACACTGGATATGATAAGTGAGGCAATCTGCTAGGGAGGATGAGGCAAAATGGGATCATTTGTACTAGTAAAGGTAGTAACCTTGACAGGAGTATGTGATAAAAAGGAAGAAAGAGAAGAGAACCTTCAGTGAATGGCCTTGATTTTTTTCTATGTAACACTAAGATCTCATCTGAGTGAGTGGAAGGGCTAGGAATATAGAAGGGGTTTTAGGAGGGATGAAAAGTTAAGAGCCATTGTGAAGAGTGTGGTGAAGCAATTATATGTTAAAAATTGCCTTGCAGAGGACTTCCAGCTAAGATGTTGGAGAGAAGACAGACACTGTGCTAAGGTCTCCTGATCTTCCCTCATATATAAGAACCAGCAGGGGCAGAGTGGGTACAGGACTAACCTAAGATCAGCAGTGGAGGTTTTGACTGTAGGAGTCACATTCCAAAAGCCAACTAGGCATGGAGGCATTGGTTATGGGAGCAGTGGTCTGGGGTTCTCCAACAGGGCTGGAAGGCTAGTTAAGGGGCTGAGAGTTGAAGCTGGATATCAGTCTGCTGGGCTAAGCTGGTCTGGAGGACCAAAGACACTATACTTTCATTTCAACAGTCCTCTTCCCAGAACAAACACAGTAACATCCCCCTCACTCCCACCCCCACCCCCTAGCTCAGGTGTGGGCAGCAGAGCTCCCTAAACTGAATAGGGAAATTAACATTCTCACTTTAGGGAACAGCCCACATTTTTCAAGGATAAAATTATCCAGCAACATGATTCACCCCCTCCAGGTCTAGGGAGAGGGCCTCAAATGAAGGTCACAGATACTTCAGAGAAAGCAACCAGGACCCCCTACTGGCTGGTCCATTTGGAGTTACTAAACCCAGTGAGCAAAGTCTCTAGGGATCTCAACTCCAAATATCTTTGAACCAGCCCCTCCCCCCAAAAAAGACCTTTGGAAAATGAAGAAAGGCCAGCGGAATGGGAGGTCCATAGAAAACTACTTAGAAGGTAAAGATCCTAATTCAGAGAGATCTAGAACTTCTGAGGGGAATATGATTTGGTCTCCAACCCAGAAAGACTTCCTTAAAGAAATCAGGAAGGAGTTTAAAAATCAAATTGAAAAATTTGGGAAAAGAAACACAAGAGAACACTAACACCTTGCAATAAGAAAACAAATCCTTGAAAAACAAAATTGGACAAAAAGAAAATGATACTCTCAAAAACCTCAATTGAACAAATGGAAAACTCCTTCAAAAATAAATTGACCATTTGGACAAAACAGTTTCAAAAGGTAAATGAAGAAAATTCTTCTCTAAAAGAAGAAGAGAGTCTGTGGAAACTAATGACTTAATGATATAACAAGAATATGTTAAACAAAACCAAAAAATAAAAAAAAATTAGAAGAAAATGTAAAATATCTCATCAGCAAAACCACTGACCTGAAGAAGAGATCTAAAGAGACAACTTAAGAATCAATGGGTTGCCTGAAGATATTGAAGAGAAAAAAATGCCTGGACTTAATATTACAGTATTTAGTGATAGAACATTGTGCTAACATCATAGAACCAGAGGAAAAAATAATTATTGAAAGAATACATTGATGCTTCCAGAAAGGGATCCCAAAATGAAAACACCAAGGCATATTGTGGCCAAATTCCAGAACTATCAGATAAAAGAGAAAATCCTGAAAGCAGCCAGAAAGAAACAATTTAGATACCAAGGAACCACAGTAGATATTGCACAGGCCTTGGATGCATCAGTATTTAGGAATCAAAGGGCAGGGAATGCAATATTCCAAAGAGGAATGCAGCCAAGAAATCACTATCTGACAAAACTGAGCCTTCTCTTCTAGGGAAAAAGATGGACATAAAATGAAATAGGAGACTTCTAACTTTTCCTGATGAAAAGACCAGAGCTAAATAGAAAATTTGTGCTTCAAACTGTGCTCGGTGACTAACCCGAGCCTTTGCCTGGATACATACCTTTCCCAGGTCTTCGGATATCATGGAACCGTCGGTCTTTGGATGCATGGACCCTCCTTGGGGACGGAGGAAAATAACTGGACAGAGCACCTGGTAGCAGTCTAACAAGCTGGTCTTTATTGCCTACATATCAGTGAAAAAATGGCTCCGTCTTCCCCAGCCCCATCCCTTTTATAGTCCCAAGCTCCTCCCCTGGCCCTCCCTCCTGGGTGGAGCCACTCCTGTTACTGGGGCATTCCCAGCACCCATGTGGGTGAGTTCACACCCCCAGGCATCTCCTAGCTCATAGGTGGCCAAGGTCCAGAGCTGGGTCCCTGACAATTCCCCCTTTTGTTTAGACAGGGGTATTATCCATCTTTGGTCATGCTTTGGGGTCCTGGAGAAGAGCACAAAGGTCAGCCTTTGGCTCCAATGGTGCACTATAGAAGCAAACAGATGCAGCAAAGTTGGCGAGGTAAAAATAGTCATACTAATTTCTTGCTCAACATGTTCAGGAAGGGGATATTGTTTTGCTTAATAACCTAAAGGAATGAAATTATTTCAGATCTGAATTAGACACATACAGACACAGGTACAAACACACAGAATCAACTTTTTTTGCATAAAATTTACCAAGCTGAGATTGATGCCCTGGCTGGCATCAAATCCCAGAATATAGGAACATTTTCCTATCCCTCCAGGCCAGTAGAGAGATGTCAAAATGTCCCATTGAAGTTTAATTAAACAGAAGTTTGATTACACATTTACACATATTTCTTATATTTTTGAATGAACCAATTAAGACCGGTCAAGAGAAAATAACTTTTAGAATCAGTCAGAATATCTTGAGGAACCTCTTATATAAATTCATTAAGATTTTGAAATAGCCAATTAATATCAAAAATTAAATGCATTCTTAAGTAACTATAAAATACAATTTTAACTATTCTAGTACAGAGATGTAGTTATAAGCACAATCACTGGTGAGGCACATTCTTCTTCATGTGTCACAGTGACGTTGGACAATTCTGGCAGGAGAAGGGCCTCAATCCCTGGAGAAAGTGCTGCCTGCAGTCACATTCACTAGGACAGGCATAACATAGAGCGGTAGATATTTATATTGGCACTGAACGAGGGGTGCGATATACAAGAGACATGGTATCCACCTTAATGTTGATCAAGGAGGCCTTCATTAGGGATATCAAAAGCCGTAGCAAGCAGGGACCAAAAATACAAAGAAGAAATAATATGACAATAGGACCTAGACAGCTGAATAACCATTGTAAGAACTGTAAATGCTTGAGATAATTAGCAATGTTAAAGGCAGCAGTCTGATGATTCGAAAAATCAGTCAAAATATTTCTCAATTCTTGAAGCAGCAAAGCTAACTGATGAATGTCTGATGAAGCATTATGAGATAATAGTGCATCTTGTAACACAGCCCGTATCTGAAGCCATGAACTAACAAAGGAGGAGTTGGTCAGATTTACCTGTAATGGAGTGACACATAATGGTTTATATCTGTAATGACAAGGAATTTGGGTTATTAACTCATGGTAAGCAAGCTCATCCCTGATGTAAACCACTACAGGGACCAAAGCATCTATTTCCTTTTGAAGTACCCAGTTTATATGATTTTGGGTGGTCCACATGGATGACTGCTGGGCCAAAAAGTTTTGTAATACAGATGCCAGATATCCTTGTTGTTAATAAAGGTCTTGAATTTGGAATTCCTCATAAACTGAGAAAGCAAAGTTTATAATATGGAAAGCAAGATCAGTCACCTCATGCTTTTGCAATGGTAGTGGAGGAAGATTCCCATGAAGTTCATTCCACAACTCATCCATAGGATGTTGTGCCCATAGTTGTTTAGCTTTCACCAGTACAAGTTGATATTTTTGGTGTTTCAGGATAAATATTGCTCGACCACGATGCCGAGAAGTCAAAGTGTCAGTGAGTGTGGCATTAGGACAAGAAATGCGGTAAGGTTGAAGGCCCAAATGTTGTTGATCATGTTTTTCAATAGAGGCGTTTTGGGGATGACAAAGGAGGAAAGCATAGTCAGGAGGTGCATGAGTCTCAGCCGAGAATAGATAACACAACTTATCAGTATGTCCTTGAGTGTCATGGCAGGTCGAATTCAACTTTTTTTATATTTGTTTTTAGTTTTTTCCCCAAGGCAAATGGGGTTAAGTGGCTTGCCCAAGGCCATACAGCTAGGTCATTATTAAGTGTCTGAGACCGGATTTGAAGTCAAGTACTCCTGACTCCAGGGTTGGTGCTTTATCCATTGCATCACCTAGCTGCCCCATGGCAGGTCGAATTCAAATTGCCAAAAATAGCATGCTGTCGCAAATGTAAAGTCTGAGCAGGATGTACCTTGATTACAGGGGAATATACAGATGGAAGCATTTATTGGTGCAAATGATAGATCCAATCACCACAAATGTGGGTGAGCAGTTCCCAAGGGAAAGGCAAGTGGTGCAGGAGCTGCTATTTGTTTGTATTTCTTCATAGAGGAGATATAATCCCAAAATTGCAAATGCACAGAGGAATCGTATATTGTAGGACCATATGTTGGAACCCTGGTAGAGCAAGCATGTACCGAAACCCAGGTATCTCCATCTCTTTCAAGGCAGGCAGAGAAGGACACTGTACCGTTATGATAAGAAGCAAGCTGCGTGTATGTCTGTGATGAATCTTGGGTACAATTCAGGGAATGTGGGATGGATAACATAGTTATGTTTAGGTGGATGGTATGATTCTTTAATTCTTGTGTATGATGAAAAAAAGGATGAAAAAAGTTTACTTTCTAATTTGATACATGTCTTATCCAAGCTTGTATTATCCGGGAGTGTGGTATCTGTATAAAGACATATTGGCGGATTGGAAGCACATACTGTAAAGTTGTACTTAGTTATGTCAGTTTCCTGTACGTTCTGTGTGTCTCGGTGTTTAGTCTCCCCTACTAACTTGGTGGCATTCCCTTTTATCTTAAATGGAGGTGTTGTGTCATGCCATCCTAAAGCTTTAAGAACTTGCGGGTCTACCACCATTCCCCAGAACCATGTACCTTGTTGATCTTCCTGCACTCTGTTTGACTCAGTAAGGTTGTACCATCTACTACTGAGAGCTTGTGTCCCACATAGCAGACTCGGGCAAGGAGGGCAAGAGCTAAGGTCTTCATTCTCTTTTCTTTCCTTCAGTGTCGTCATCCTCTCCATCCCCGTGTTCTTCTCCTTATTTTTCTTCTTCTCTGAGGTCTCTGACCCATTTGGTTGGTGCCAAGACTGGTTCCTCCTTCTCTTTGCCATCCGGACTTGGATCTGGTTGAATACAAAGATACCCTTATCCACTTATAATTACCGAGCCTGGGCCATGCCATTGGCCATCTGGGCTTTTCCAAAGTACTCAGTTGCCTATTGGGCAGGGAGCAGGATGGCTAGTTGCGTGTGTGTGGAGTGTGCATGAAGTTCCTGTGAAAAAGCACAAAGCTGGGGAGGTACCATCATCTCTTAATTGAAAAAAATTCATGGTATATACGGCCTGTGCTAATTGTGTATGTATAAGGCAGCCACAACCACTGACTCCCCCTTTTTGTTTAATGAGGAGAGTCTTAAGGGTATGGTTGGCATGTTCAACTATGGCCTGCCTGGTGGGATTGTATGGAATGCCAGTACTATGTGAAATGGAAAATTCTTGACAAAAAACTGCAAACACCTTAGAAGAATATGCAGGGCCATTATCCATTTTTATAGCAGTAGGAACTCCACAAGTGGAAAAAACAGGACAAAAGATTTGCTATAACATGGCGGGCTGCCTCACCAGGTTGACTTGATGCCATGAGAAAATTGGAAAAAGTGTCTATGGAGACATGAATAAGGGTTTTCCCATAGTGGGTAACATCCATCTGCCATAAAGCATTAGGACGGTCTCCACAGGGATTAATTGCACAATCAATAGGTGGGGGATGAAATGGAGCACAGCCAAGGCATCATTTCACTATTTCCCTGGCTTGATCTTTAGTGATGCCATATAGATGACGAAGAGAACAAGCTGAGCGATGGTACTTATTATGTGCATGATGGGCTTCCAAAAGTAAAAGACATAGCAATGCTCGATCTACCATACCATTGCCACTGTAGATGGGACCAACAGCGGAGACATGGGAACGGACATGCAACACAAACACAGGACAGTGAGAAGAGAGAAGATTTTGAAGGTCTGCCAATAAAGAAGCAATAGTTCTAACAGGAGGATTGATAAAAGCAGTAGGGAGTTCTTGAAGCGCCATAGCACAATAGAGACTGTCGGTGATAAGATTAACAGGCACGTTGGCAAGATAAGCAAGAGCACATGTAACAGCAAGGAGTTCATTTTTCGGGGCTGAGGTATACTCAGTGGTAAAAACTTGCAATACTTGCTTTTTGTGGGATGTATAAGGCTGCTCATTTATTTTTGGTAGTGTCCGTGAACACATTTGGTCCATCAACAGGGGTAGAGGAAATAATTTGTGTGTGTGGGGGGGGGATGAAAGGCTGTCCCATGCACACAGCTTCAGGGGTAATGGAAGATTAATGACATCACATGAAGTGAGTAGGGCAGCCCATTCAGGGATAGAGTCAGTAAAATAATGAAGAGCATCTTCAGAAGCACAAATATTTAAAACAGGATATCTTCCAAACATGCAAAGACAATGATCAGACATAGCTAGGAATAATTTTGCTAGTGTTGTGAATTTACAAGGGATGCTTCTTTTACTTTTCTGGAAATATTGCCATTCTATGACTCCTTGCTTTTGATAGAGACAACCAATATGCAACCTTTGATTTAAAATGGTGGTGAATATAGGTTGCTCAGGATCAAACTGAACTATGGACTCATGACACCTGGAAATGATCTGTGCCATTGCCTCCTTTGCTTGTGAGGTCCA
The DNA here is from genome assembly GCF_037893015.1 of Macrotis lagotis. Lineage (NCBI taxonomy): Eukaryota > Metazoa > Chordata > Mammalia > Peramelemorphia > Peramelidae > Macrotis > Macrotis lagotis. The sequence continues at coordinate 142,420,102 of NC_133659.1, read as the reverse complement.
GTATTGGGGGGAGGTCAATGTGGAATCTCCTTTCAGGATATCATAAAGAGGATACATCAAATCATTAGGAAGAGGAACTGTAGAACGTATCCATTGTATGGAGCCAATTGGAAATCATCAAGGGTCCTACACTTCTCTAAATTCACCTTTGGGGGTATTCCAGATGCCTGTCCTTCACTAAGTGTGTGACCAAGGTATTGATAAGGGCTAGTTTCTTCTATCTTATGAGGAGCTACTTGAAGCCCATATTTACTCAAGGAAAGGAGCATTTTTTTTGTTAACTCTTCTAGCTCTGAGGATTGCTTAGTAGCCATGAGAATATCATCCCTATAATGGATTATGGATAGCCTTGGGATATTTACTACACAACAGCTGAACAATAGCTGCAACATATGCTTGGCACATTGTTGAACTATTGGCCATTAGCTGAGGTAATACAGTAAATTGATACCTGGTTGACAGGCTTTGAAAATTTTTCGATGGTACCATAAATGCAAATTTATCTCTATCCTCAGGGTGAAGGGGAATGCTATAAAAGCAATCCTTGATATCAATTATCTTTATGACAAAGCCCCTAGGTATAAAGGCAGGAGAAGGAAGACCTGTCTGTAGCGGGCCCATAGGGATCATTCTTTTATTCACTGTCCATAAAGTCAATAAGCATTCTCCAAGTGTCAGCTTTGGTTTTTATTACAAATACTGGAGAATTATAAGGGCTGGTGCTAGGCTCAATTCTATGTTGTAACAATAATTCCTTAAATATATCTTTTAATGTGGTGAGCTTCTCCATAGAAAGGGGCTACTGTTCCACCCACACAGGGTCGTCACTCCTCCATGTAATCTTTGGGCAGCTCACCATAGCAGTAGCCCCTAGGAGTTTGTTGCCAGATGTTCAGGGGTGGTAAGATACAATTGTAACTGATGTAATAAATCCCTACCCCATAGGGCAGAGCCTAGTCCCATAATCTTTAAGGAACGAATAAAGCCACTTTGTCCTTCATATCTCCATCTCAAGTGGCGCTCTGCTTTTTTAGTGCCTTGATGGCCTCCCTACCCTAGAATAGGTTTGGTAGATGACATAAGCTGCCAGGAGGGGTCCCACTGTACTGAATCAATAACAGACACATCAGCTCCTGTGTCAATAATTCCTGACACTAATTTGCCTTCTATATCTATCTGTATAACTGGCCGATGTAACCCAATTTCAGTACACCAATTTACTTGTGGGATGCTCTCACTCTCAATCCATGGCAGAGATATTCCTCCACCAATAGCTGTGCCAGGGGGAGGGATTACTGTGTAAGTGTGGGTTGGTAAGGTACACAGTAGTGTCACCAGATAGTAGTTGGGTGTGGACAAGTACAGGGGAGTATCCTGTATCACCCACTATTGATCAGGGAAATGTGGCTGGTACCACCTCTATAGAGGCAGTACTCCAGGGAGTGATTGTTAATGAATCCTCTTTTTTCCCCTACTTGGCAACTGTTAGAATAAAAATCCTTTTGTTTTGTAGTTCCCTCTGATAGCATTCCTGCAACCCTTTCAATTCCAGGTCTGGCCCCATGAGCATCTCTGAAATTACTGTGATCATGTAGGCTCTGGTGTTGGGGCCCCCACAGGGAGGGCCCCCCTTCCCGTTTCCCAGAACCAATGTTTTCTTAGATCTACAGAACCTTGCCATATGTCCAGTTTTTCCACAGGAAGAGCAGGTGGACTGTTTACTGCCCCTCTTTTGACATGCGTGGCACTGTGCCTTAAAATGACCTTCTTTTCCCCAATTAAAACAAGCGCCCTTTCATTGTTTAAGGCCTTCACTAATCCCCTGAGCTATCACCATCGCCATGGCTTGATGTTCTCTACTTTTAGGGGGGAATTCTAGGAGGCGCTCCATTATATCATTTATTGAGGGATTGGCACCCAAACCAGCCAAGAGCTGTTGGTAGTCAGGGCGAAGACCCTCCTTCACCAACTGCAGAATAAGCAGTTTGGCACCAGTTGCGTGTCATACGTATGTATGACTATCTCTTGTACCCTGCTGATAAAATCTGTAGGGGTTTCATTGGCTCATTGCTTAAGACCAATAAGTTTCTCCCTTTCTGCCCCTTAGGCTTCTAACTTCCCAAAGGCTCTGACATAGCAAAGTTGAATAGATGCAAATACCATAGGTTGTAAATGTATTTGCTCTCTAGGTCTTTTCCATCTTCCTGTCCCTGTAATCATCTCAAAAGCCTCATCAGGGTTGGTAATACCCCTCTCCTCTATGTACTGTTATGTCTCTGTCTTTACAAGGGCAGTGAAAGTGACTGCTTGTCCTGGGGTGAGCACTGCACCCGCAACCTCTTGTCAATCATAAGGGATCCAAGGCCATGCAGCAATGACATTAGTTAATAAATGTTTCACATATGGCAAAGAGGGGCTATACTTTGCAACAGCTTCCTTGAGCTCTTTCAATACTTTAAAAGGAACTAGCTCATGATGGCGGTTGTCACCCTAGCCATCATCAAAAACAGGACAAAGAGTTGGAGTAATACCCCAATCTACAATCTCCCCTTCTTCAGCAGTCGCTTTAAGACTGCATGCTTTAAGACTTTCTGGAGCAGGGCCCCTGGAAGAGCCAAAAGTGAAACTGGCTCAGTGTTTCAGAGTCATGGTGGACAGAGAGGCAGAGACTTCCTCATCTCTCTCTGCCTGTGGGCATGACATAAAGACTTCCTCCTTTCTCAATGCCAGCTGTGCCACAGCCCTGATTCTGACTTCCTAACTAGCCCTCCCTGCTCTTGCTCTGCTCTCTGAATGGCTATTTCCTCCTTCTTTTTCCCCCACTCCCTATTTATTATGTTTCTTATAAGTTTCTCTAAGTTCTGCCCAAGGATAAATCAGAGGGGGGGGAGAATTACAATTCTCATCCTCAGAAGATTCTCCTAATGATTCTCCCACTTGTGTGCCAATTGTTTCTCTCCCACAGGGACAAGAAGCCCCTGTAGCATTGTTTTTATGAGAGAATAAAAGGAGAAATCCTGGTCAGTTAAGATTCCAGGACATAACTCATCAAAAGAAGCCAACTGTTGCCCAACTGTCTCCCAGTTCTCCTTAGTAATCCCTGAATGCTCTAATGACAGGGAGACCTCCCACACCTTATTTACAAATTTGAGGCACTGTTTAATATGTGGCTTAAATTGATGCCGCTTGCCTAATTTATATAAATGACAAGCTAGAACTGCTTTTGCTTCGGGTCTAATCAGGGGAAAACCCAGCCCCTGACCCATAACTTCATCCCAGATTAATCTCAAATTAATCTGAGGCTGTCCAGCTCTTCCCCCTTATGAAGGGAGGCCAGGCAGAAATTCCCTTTGTCCCTGTTTGGGTGCCAACTGCTCAGGGACCTATCCCGAGCCTTTGACTGGATAAATACCTTTCCCAGGTCTTTTGGACGCATGGACCCTCCTTAGGGACAGAAGGCAATAACTTGACAGAGCACCCAGTAGCAGTCTAACAAGCAGGTCTTATTGCTTACATAGCAGTGAAAAAATGGCTCCCGTCTTCCCCAGCCCCATCCTTTTTATAGTCCTGAGCTCCTCCCCTGGTCCTCCCTCATGGACAAAGCCATTCCTGTTACTGGGGCGTTCCCAGAACCCCCAGGCTTCTCCTAGCCCATAGGTGGCCAAGGTCTAGAGCTGGGTCCCTGACAAAACTGGAGACTCAAAGAGACACATGAAAAGGTAAAAAAAAGAAGGATAAAGAAAAAAAACTGTAAGATGAAATTGACTACACCCCCACCTAGGAGAAAGACCCTCATAACTCTCAAGAATTGTAACTCTATTAGAGAGAATTTACCTAGTGAAAAATAATGGACACTCATGACTTAACCATGACCCTGATAGAATGATTTAAAAACAATATTTTGAAAGGTAAGATAACATGCAAACACTCAGTTAAGTTAAGAAACTTATCTTATCTTTCAAGTATTAAAAGGGGAAAGAGGGAGAGGGAGGAAAAGAGGAACTAACAGAAGGAAGGGAAAGTAGAAGGGGCTAAGGGAAATGGGAAAGAAAGGAAATGGGGTTTTGGATATAAGGGAATAAACACAATGAGGGTGGTGGTATTCAGAAAGAAAATACTGGAGTATATTGATGAAGTGAAAAAAGGGGGGGAAACAGAGGGAAGATAGCATAGAAGACAATAAAGAATTTGTAATTATAACTTTGAATGTGAATGGGATGAACTTTCCCATAAAAACATAAGCGAATAGCAGAGTGGCTTAAAAACCAGAATCCTGTAATTAGTTGCTTACAAGAAACCCATTTGAAGCAGAGAGACACAAATGAAGTTAAGGTAAAAGGTTGGAGCAAAATATATTTTGCTTCAGTTGATGTGAAAAAAAGCAAGTGTAGAAATCCTTATCTCAGATAAAGCAGCTGCAAAAATAGATATCATTAAAAGAGATAAGGGAGGAAACTGTATCCTCCTAAAAGGTACCAAAGACAATGAAGCAATTTCAGTACTAAATATGCATGCACCAAGCGCTATATCATCCAAATTGTTAGAAGAGAAACTAAATGAGTTACAGGAAGACATAGACACCAAAACTCCACTGGTGGGAGACCTCAACCTCCTGCTCTGAGATTTAGATAAATTTAAACATGAAATAAACAAGAAGGAACTTAAAGAAATAAATAGATGGTTAGAAAAATTTTTGCACGTTAGACCAGGGAAGAAAACTGAATGGGGATAGAAAGGGATATACTTTTTTTTTTCTGCAGTATGTAGTACTTACACAAAATTGATATATACTAGGGCATAAAAACCTAGTAATCAAATGCAGAAAGACAGAAATAGTGAATACATCCTTCTCAAATCATAATACAATAAAAATCACATGCATCAATGAACCAGGGATAGATAGACCTAAAACTAATTGGAAACTAAATAACTTCATTTAAAAGAATGAATAGATCAAACAACAAATTATACAAAGAATTAGTGATTTCATCCTAGATAATGACAATCAGAAAAGAACATACCAAAACTTATGGGATAGAGCCAAGGCAGTTGTGAGGAGATATGTTATATCTTTAAATGCTTACAGGAATAAATTAGAGAAAGAGGAAATAAAAGAAATAAACATGCAACTGAAAAAATTAGAGAAAGTACAAATTTAAGACCCCCAATTAGATACCAAATTAGAAATTCTAAAAATTAAAGGTGAAATTAATAAAATCAAAAGCAAGAAAGCTACTGAACTAATAAATTAAACCCAGTGTTCAGGATTTTTTGAAAAAAAAAAACAAGAAAATTGACAATCTTCTGGTTAGTTTTATTTAAAAAAAGAAAGAAGAAAATCAAATTACTAGTATCATAAATGAAAGCAGTAAACTCACAACCAATGAGGAGGCAATTAAAGTAATAATTTGGATTGATTTTGTACAACTGTATGCCAATAAATTTGATAATCTAAGTGAAATGGATGAATATTTACAAAAATATTGCCAAGGTTAAATAAAGAGGAAATTAAATACCTAAATAACCTTACCTCAGAAAAATAAATTTAAGAAGCTATTATTGAACTCCTTAAGAAAAATTCTCCAGGGTCAGATGGATTCACAAGTGAATTTTATCAAATGTTTATGTAACAATTGGTTCCCATTTATAAACTCTTTGGAAAATAGGTGAAGATGGAACTCTGCCTTATGACACCAATAGGGTGCTGATACCTAATCCAGGAAGAGTCAAAACAGAGAAAGAAAATTATAGATCTATCTACCTGATAAATATAGATGCAAAAATTCTTAAATAAAATCTTAGCAAAATCATTACAGCAAATGATCACTAGGATAATACATTATGATCAAGTAGGATTTATCCCAGGAATGCAGGGTTGGTTCAATATTAAGAAAATACTTAGGATAATTAATTATAGAAATAACAAACCTGTCAGAAATCATGTGATTATATAAATAGATGCTGAAAAAGCCTTTGACAAAATACAGCACCCATTCCTACTAAAAACACTAGAAAGACTAGGGATGAATGGATTGTTCCTTAGAATAATAATCAATATCTATCTGAAACCATCAATAAGCATTATATGCAATGGGGATAAGCTAGAGGCTTTCCCCCATAAGATCAGGGGTGAAACAAGGATATCCATTATCACCACTACTATTCAATATTGTAGCAGAAATGTTAGCTTCAACAATAAGAGAAGAAAAAGAAATGAAAGTAATTAGTACTGGAAAGGAAGAGCCAAAACTTTCACTCTTTGCAGATGACATGATGGTACACCTAGAGAATCCCCCAAAATCATCTAAAATACTACTAGAAACAATAACTTTAGCAGTGTCGTAGGATATAAAATAAACTTTCATAAATCCTCAACATTCCTATATATGACTAGCAATATACAGCAGAGTTAGAAAGCAAAATCCCACTTCAGACTATATAAAATATCTGGAGTCTACCTGCCAAAGCAGACTCAGAAACATTATGAAAAATAATTACAAAACAATTCACACACAAATAAAATCAGATTTAAATAACTGGACAAATATCAAGTGCTCATGGATAGGCTGAGCTAATATAATAAAAATGACAATTCTTGGGGGTGGCTAGGTGGCACAGTGGATAGAACACCGGCCTTGGAGTCAGGAGTACCTGGGTTCAAATCGACCTCAGACACTTAATATTTACCTAGCCATGTGGCCTTGGGCAAGCCACTTAACCCCATTGCCTTGAAAAATCTAAAAAAAAATAGACAATTCTACCTAATTAAACTACGTATTTAGTGCCCTACCAAACAAAATTACTAAAAGTTACTTTAATGAGTTAGAAAAAAATTGTATGTAAATTCATATGTTGAAATAAAAAGTCAAGCATTTATAGAGATTTAAAGTGAAAAGATTCAAAAAAAGATGGTTTAGCACTACCAGATGTAAAATTATATTATAAAGCATCAGTCATAAAAACTGTCTGGTATTGACTGAGAAAAAAGTGATGGATCCATGAAATAGACTCAGTGTAAAAGAGATAACAGTAAATGATTATCGTAATCTATTGTTTGATAAACCCAAAGAGTCCAGCATTTGGGATAAAAACTCTCTCTTCTATAAAAACTGTTGGGAAAAATTAGAAGTTAGTATGGCAGAAACTTGGATTAGACCAACACCTCACACTCTATACCAAGATAAGATCAAAATGGATATAGGATTTAGACATAAAAGATAATACTATAAACATCCTAGGAGATCAAGGATTAGTTTGCCTGTCAGATCTATGCAAAGAGAAGCAGTTTATGAGCAAGGAAGATATGGAGAAAATCATTAAAAACAAACTAGATAATTTTGATTACATTAAATAAAAAGCTTTTGCACAGACAAAACCACTGGGCTAGCTAGGTGGCGCAGTGGATAGAGCACCACCCCTGGAGTCAGGAGTACCTGAGTTCAAATCCGCTCTCAGACACTTAATAATTACCTAGCTGTGTGGCCTTGGGCAAGCCACTTAACTCCATTTGCCTTGCAAAAACATAAAAAAAAAAAACCCACTGTAACCAAGATCAAAAGAAATGTAGTAAATTGGGAAACAATTTTTACAACTAGTATTTCTGACAAAGGACTCATTTCTAAAATATGCAGAGAACTGAGTCAATTTTTCAAAAAAAATAAGCCATTCCCCATTTGACAAATGGTCAAGGGATATACAAAGGTAATTTACAGATGAGGAAATCAAAGCTATCTGCAGTCATATGAAAAATTGCTCTAAATCATTACTTACTAGAGACATGCAAATACCACCTTACACCTCTCAGACTGGCCAATATGACCAGAAAGGACAATAATCAGTGTTGGAAGGGATGTGGGAAATCTGGGACACTAACAAATTGTGGGTGGAGCTGTGAACTCATCCAAACTTTCTGAGGAGCAATTTGGAATTATGACCAAAGGGCAATTAAAATATGCATACTCTTTGATACAGCAATACCAGCAGTAGTTTTCTTGCTTTGGGTCTATATCCTAATGAGATCGTGAAAAAGGGTAAAAACATAACTTGTACAAAAATAATCATAGCAACTTTTTGTTAGCAAGGAACTGGAAATTAAGTGAATGTCCATCAGTTGGGGAATGAATGAACAAATTGTAGTATATGTATGTTATGGAACACTATAGTTCTATTAGAAACCAGGTTGGATGGGAATTCAGAGAAGCCTGGAGATATTTGCATGAACTGATGCTGAGCAAGATGAACAGAACCAGAAGAGCATTGTACATCATAACAACAACATGGGGTTGATGAACAATCTTAATGGGTTTGCTCATTCCATCAGCACAACAATCAGGGACAATTTTGGAGTATCTACAAAGACCAAAGTCTATTACCTTTAAAATAAGCTGCTATTAAGTAGTTTTGCTATCCCTCATATTTTAATTTTTTCCTTAAGGATATTATTTCTATCTCAACACATTCAGCTTATATCAATGTATAGCATGGGAGCACTGTAAAGACTAACAGACTGCCTTTTTTTGGTGGGGGAGGGAAGCAAGATTAGGAGAAAAATCGTAAAATTCAAAAATAAATAAATAAATTGAAGATGGAAAAAATTGCTTTGTAGCATTAAAACCCAGTTAAGATCAAATAAATTTAATCAGCAAAATTTCATGAATTTCTGCACCTCTAATCAGCAGCTCCTGTGTAAGATGAAAATGAAGAACGTGATACAAGGGTGAAGCTTTGCAGATAATATAGGGACAAAAAAATTCAAAAGAAAAAAGTATTGTAAAATCCAACTCATTTGCCAATGAGTAAACAAGAGAAAGAGAAACTAATATTGTCACCACAATTGTGATTATATCCTAGGAAATATGCAAGTGGTCAATGGATCAGTAATCATGGTTTGGGCAAAGAACAAGGTTAGTATGACAAGAACACTCATAGATTAATTCCAGGCTTTTCTAGCTATAGCATCAAGTCACCCCAACAGAGTAAGGAGGTAGTATGTGCCAGGCAAGTCAAACAACAACCATCATCATAGAAATTGTTATCCATCAGACTCTGATAGGAATATCTTGAGAACCCTGGTCCCAAGGACCATGGGAATAGCTATATCCCCCAAACCACCAAATCTCATAGAAATAACGACATCATTGTGAAGATAAGGGCAAGCATATTTATAACTACCAGGAACAAATGCTAATTCCCTACCACCAATAGACTGATAAGAATAAGATCCCTAAATGTGGCAACATCTCTCAGAATGCTATTTTTACTTAAAGTCTGGCACTCATAGACTTTTATCCATGGAGGCAACTCTTCCATATCCAGGATTAAGAGGATAATCAATAGAAAGAAAAATAGTCAGAATTACTACACATTGAGAAAGACTTTTTGTAGAAAATGGGACTTTGGTTGGAACTAAAGGAAAGCCAGGAAAGGAGGTAAAAATGTGGGATCAGAAAGAAAGAGGGAAAAGCCAGAGAAAATGCTCATAGCTAAGAAAGAAGCATCTATAGTTTTTTTGGATTTACCATTCCACAATCTCTAAGTCTTTAAAGGGAGCTGGTGTCACAATTCCAAATAAGCAAAATAAGCAAAAATAAGCAAAAAATAGACTGATTGGGAAAGATCAATTTATGCCCCATTCCTAGAGAAGTGTATTGCCAAAGAATATCCAAATTATTAAATGACTGTGCTTTTTTTTTATACAACAGAAAAGTTATTTTTAAAATTCTACAAGCTAGTCCTTAGCAATATCTCATCTGAGAACTACCAAAAGAGTATGATAATTTTTGGAAAGGCAAAGTAACTAGAGACAAAATCAGCAACATTAGCAGATTATGGTGAAAACAAGACTGGGTGGGGGGGAATCTACTTCTGCTTCATTGACTACAATAAAGTCTTTGACTGTTCAGACTACAACAAAATGTGTCAAGTCCTAAAACAGGTGGAAGTACCAGATCATTTTACTTGTCTCCTGGGAAACCTGTATGTAGATTAAGCAGCAACAGTTAGAACCAAATATGTAACAAATGATTGGTTTAAGATTGAAAAAAGGAGCATAACAAGGCTATAATTTGTAATCATATTTTAAAAATTTATATGCAGAGTACTTATTATAAAATGCTAGGCCAGATGAATCCAACCTAGAATTAAAGTTTTGAGGACAAATATCATTATTCTCAGACATGCAGATACCATTTTGATGAAAGATAGTGAAGAAGAATTAAGAAGTCCTTTCCAAGAGAAATAGTGATAATCTCAGATATGCAGGCAAAACCATTTTGATGAAAGAAAGTGAAAATGAATTCAGAAGTTCCTTAATAAGGCTGAAAGAAAGAATAAAATATAAAAGCTAGCTTGAAGCTTAAGGTTAAAAATAAACTAAGATTTTGGCAAAGGGTCTCATCACTTTCTGGCAAATAGAGGGAGAAGAAAAGGAAGAAGTTTCAGATTTTGCATTCTTGGCTTCAAAGATCATTGTAGATGGCAACTACAGTCAATCAATTAAAAGGTGCTTGCTCCTTGGAAGGAAAGCCACAGTAAATCTGGACATCATAGACATCACCTTATTGACAAAGGACTATGCAATCATTGTAGCAACATAAGACTGGAAGCAATAATGTAGCAACCTGTAACTACATGAAAAATTGAGTGCTTCAGAATTATTGTTTTTGAATGGTGATTATGAAGAAGAATGTTGAGAGTCTCTTGGAAAAACAGGAAGATCAAATAAGAGAATACTTAAATTGTAACTAGTTCTGAGACGCTAGACAAGTTACCTAACTTTTCTCTATTTCAGTTACCTCAACCGTAAAATGGGATTAATAATAACACATAACTCATAGGATTGATGTGAGAATCAAATGAGAAAATATTTGTAAATTGCTTAGCACATAAAAGGGAAGGCATATATTTTTTGTCCACTTTTCCCCTTCTTCACATCATTATCATTATCCTATTCATCTCAAGCACTGATACTGTTTCTTTCCAATCCTCTTCTTTCCACTAATTCACTTTTAAAACCTTATCTTTATCCCTTTGTTATAGTTTTCCTCATCATATTGAGCTCATCACATTAGATAATACATATGCTAGGTATTTGTCAAAACTTTATATGTGTGATTTATTATTATATTAGTTATTATCATTCTTTTGCATTTTAGTTCTCTCCCAGTAGAACCATGTCATTCTTTATAAAATCATCTGTCCTTTTATTTGTGCATTGTTGAATTTTATTTCATTGGTGAATTTTCTGTGTGAGCTAAATGTGAGTCCTCTGTGTGAAAGAAAGGATAGTTACAGGAGTTTGCCTTAAGGATGGTTGTGAACTTATGAGTGTATATAATGCTTCAAGTGTAAAGTATTCACCCAACCTTCTCTCCCAGCTGCTATAGTCTCCCTATATCACTGCCCAACATAGCTCCTGAATCAGAAACTATAACTGAGCATGTAAAGATAAGATGTGGTATAAATGCTGAGACTTGAACCAGCAGAGGAGTAAAACATAGTCTTTATCACCTTTATGACAGTTGGTGGATAGATGAATATGGTTTGTTTTATAATCAAAAGAAAAAAAGTATTTTTTTCTTTCATTCGTTTTGGCTTAAAAGCTCAGATGACATAGATTTGCCTCTGCAAGTAACTCGGTTTCTAAGTGAAAGTTTTAGAAAATCATACTAAGAGAATATGAAGTTCCTTATGAAGGATTACTAGTCATAGCATCTTAGCAAAGAAAAGGATATGGTTTCCCTAAAAGAAGACTTTAGTCTTGCAAAATGGCTCTTCCTGAAATGGTTGGGACTCTGCCCTTGCAGTGACATTCAGACTTCCTCCTCTGTTCACTTTGACACCAGCATCTAAACTTATACCATTTCAGCTTCACTTAATGGATGATCACCCTTATAAATTCATTATTAAACTTAACTTGTGCTGTTATTTCTCCAGATTTAGAGATATCACTGTTCTTTTTCATAAACTGGCAGGGTCAGCCAAAGAAATTCTAGTAGTTTAGGCAAAATTGAATTTTCCACTCCAAAGCACACTATTTGGTATTACTCCAAAGTGACCACATCAAGGTTGTACTTAAGAAAACTGGAATTGATAGCCCTTTAAACATGCCAACATAGACAGCTGCCAGTATGATTGGTCTATGTCTAAAGCTATTCCAGACAGTTTTAAACACATTGAAACTGTAATTTGTTATATCCAGACACTTTTTAAAAAAATATGTAGTAAGTAGGCTGATCTATTAAGGAGTTAAGCATCAACAGATCCATGGTATACATATACCTAATCCCAAACTCTAGAAATGAATCCCCTCAATATAACTGATTTTTTTTGGTCTTCAGAAGAACTGAATTCAAATATTTGTCCTTTTTCCTATTTCTTTTTTCCTTCTACAAGTCTTAACCTTTTCTTAAGTCTTCTGTTTCCATTCATGTAAAATAAAGCTTTTGATTCTATGACCTAATCCAACCTGAAGGTTTTACATGTCACAAATCACCAATTGTCCTTTACTATGTTCTTCCCAACAAAAGAAAGAAAAAAAAGATTAAAGTTCCTTCCATTTCAAGATAATTGAATCTTTTAAGAGCAAATTTAAAACATTTCTACTAGTATGCTATATCCTTCAGAGAGAATGAATATTCATTTTTTATAAGATTTTATAGCCTCCACTCCTAGCTCTTGTGTTCCCATTTCCAAATTTCCTTCTTTCTTACTTAGGGCTATATTGCAAAGTGTTGTGTCTAGAGGAGTCAAGATGGTAGAGAAAAGGCCAGGATTCCACTAAGCTGTTCCCCAAAGCCCTCCAAATAACTTAAAATAAATTCTGGGGGTGACTAGGTGGTGCAGTAGATAGATCACCAGCCCTGGAGTCAGGAGTACCTGGATTCAAATCAGGCCTCACAGACTTAATAATTACCTAGCTGTGTGGCCTTGGGCAAGCCACTTAACCCCATTTGCCTTGCAAAAAGTATAAAAAAAAGTATAGTCATATATAGCTATGTATAGTTTTATATTTAGATCTTATTATATTTATTCTATAAGCATATAGACATATTTTTAATGTATACTTATGTTTAAGTTACAAGGAAAAGGGTATCCATAAGAAGACATTGGTAAACAAACCTGAGTTACATTTTCAGGTTTCAAATCATTTAAAAGCCCTACTCTTTTCTTGGTGACTAATATTCTGCTTGTAGTTGGTTTCTTGGACTTGTTCTAAGTAATTAATCTCCCACATTTATTCTTCCAATTCCTTTTATGTATTCTTTTTTTTAATCCCTTTCAGTTGTTCTTATTTGATTCAATTCAAGAAATACTTGTTGAGTGCCCACTCATGGTTCCTCTGAAAGATTAATTACTGATATCAATAAGTACTACATAAACTAAACCTTAATTATTGTTAATTCTCTTTATTTTTCTCCCATTTGGCAGTTTCTCTCCCCCTTTTCCTTCACTCTTTCAAATTACTTAATTATACTCTCAACTTCTGCTAGTGGGTGGTCTATAGTTAAACACAGAAGTTATTTTACATATCAAAGTCCCATCAAGCTAACCATCTGAGTCAGCTTGACAAGAGAATGCTGAAAGGCAACTAAGGAAATGGCTTCAATGTTTTATACAAATTTTTCCACATAGATACCCACTTTTCCTTACTCTCTGTCAAAACCTGGTTATAATGAAGCACATGATGGTTTAATAAATGAATTAATCAGCTTTTCAGAGAATACCACCAGTGATTAGAAATCTCAGGTGATTATTTTAGAAACAAATGTTTGATCTTTTTTTCAATTTAATCAAATGCAAAAAAAAAAAATACTGCCACTTGTAAAAAGGCAAGATAATTCAGCACTGTGACAATGAAGTCATTTGTGTAACTACTCTCTGTTTGGGGAATAATAGATTAAGAGAAAATATGACATGTTTTATTGAAAATACATTATAATTTTTTACACAATTTAAGTTAGAACATTTATGTTCAATATTTAAAAAACATTCTATAATGTACAAGGCCTGTGGTAATTCCTTTCTTAGGGATTAATTAAGCAGTTTACTGAATTTCTCAGAGTTTTTTAATGAATTAATCAGATCAGATTAACATATTTGAAAGAGGAATCAGAGATCATCTAAACCATCCTGCCACCAAATCCAATAATTTTCTTTACCACATTCCCCACAGGTTGTCAACTGGTCTCAGCTTGAACACTTAAAGTAATGGGAAACTCAAGACTTTGAGTACTTTCAAGTACTTTCCATTTCTTGGATGATCTAATTATTAGAAGAGATAGAGTTTGGAAGAGTGACTGAAGGTTTTGCTTAGAATTACCAATATCTTAGTTTAAGTTTTGTCCCTGAGATATCCTAATGGAAAAAATGGACAAGTCACTTATCCTTAGTGCAGTAAACAGAGTTCCAGCTTTGGAGTCAGGATAACCAGAGATCAATTTTGCATCCACATCATGGAATATGACCCTGGAGAAGTCACTTAAATTTTTGTGCCTCAGTTTCCTTATTTGGAAAATGGGATAATACCATTTACATCATAAGATTGTTGTGAGGCTCAAGGAGTGAACTTATGTATTTTCAAACTTTAAAGCAGTATATAAATATTAGCCATTATTGACATCTATGGTCCCAAAGCAAATCTCTAAAATGATAAGTAGTAAAGATGTTATTGATCTACATCCAGGCTGGAGTTCCATAGACAGATTAATTTACATGTGTGGAAAAAGTATATAATCAAATATTAAAGTATTTTCATTAATGTATTTAAAATTTCCTTTAATATATGCATGCATAGGTATAAATATGCATCCATGAATGCATACAAGCATATATATATGTCTATACATATATGTGCATGCATACATTTATTTTTAAACTCTATGTATATATATACACACATATAGATATTTAATTCATATTATTTAAATGTATGTAGGTATATTAAACTATATGTCTAACAGATATGTGTATACATACATAAATAGATATATTTATATATGTATTTCAGATCCACATTCTCCTGGTTCTCTTTTCTAACTCTCTAAATGACCCTTCTGTCTGGCAGCTTTTCTTTCTCTTCATGCCTTTCACTGCTAGTGAAGTGCCTCTGAAATCATGTCCTAGTTACATTATGTGAAACTTAAAAATACATGATTGTTTCAATGTTGTTGTCTTCCTGCCAGGAAAGGGACCATGGGGTTTTTGTTTGTTTGTTTGTTTGGGGGTGGGGTTGTTTTGGGGATTTATTTTTGCCTATGGAGTGTTATAATTTTCTAGCAACTAACCAATATATTAGGTAGGAATTTGGGATACAAAGACAATAAAATAGTCCCTGACCCTAAAAGAACTTATATTCTATTAGAAAAGACAACATAGAGAACACAAGAATATGCACACACATAAAACATATAAATATGCAAAATGAATTCAAGATAAGTACACTAGTAGACAGTTAATGGGAGGAGACAATCAAGAAAGATTTGGTGCAGAAGCTATTTCATTTACATTACTACTATTATTATTATTATTAATTATTATTTTCATCATCATTGTTTATCATTAATAAATGGCACACTAGGGAAAGTAAGGGACTTGAAGTCAAAAAGACCTGAATTCAAATCTCATTACAGATAATTAGTAGTTGTGTGGTCCTAGAAAAAAGACTCTTAACCTCCATGAATCTCAGATTACTTATTTGTAATATTGTAGTGGGATACTGGGTCTATACCCTGAAGAGATCCTGAATAAAAGGTAAAAACATCACTCATACAAAAATATTCATAGCAGCTCTATTTGTGGTAGCACAGAACTGGAAATTGATTGGAATTGTCCATCAATTGGGGAATGGCTGAACAAATTGTGGTATATGTACATTATGGAGCAATACTGTTTTATTAGAAACTAAGAGGGATGGGAATTCAGAGAAGCCTGGAAGTATTTACATGAACTGATGCTGAGCGAGATGAGCAGAACCAGAAGAACATTGTATACCCTAACAGCAACATGGGGTTGATGATCAACCTTAATGGACTTGCTTATTTCAAAAGTGAAACAATCAAGGACAATTTTGGGGTACCTGTGATGATGAATACCATCTGTATCCAGAGAAAGAATTGTGGAATTTTGAACAAAGACCAAAGTGTATTATCTTTAATTTAAAAAAAGTTATTTTATTAAATGTAATCTTGATATCTCTTATATTTTATTTTTTTCCTTAAGAATATGATCTCTCTTTCTTATCACATTCAACTTAGATCAATGTATGCCATGGAAACAATGTAAAGACTAGCAGATTGCCTTCTGTGGGGGTTGGGAGGAGGGAAGTAAGATTTGAGGATAAATTCTAAAATTCAAAATTAAATAAAAAAAATAGATTTATTTTTAAAAAGATTGTAGTGGGGCAGTTAGGTGGTGCAGTGGATAGAGCACAGGCCCTGAAGTCAGGAGTCCTTGAGTTCAAATGTGTTCTCAGACACTTAATAATTACCTAGCTGAGTGGCCTTGGGCAAGCCACTTAACTCCATTTGCCTTGCAAAAACCTAAAACAAAAACAAAAACAAAAAACAAAAAAAAAGATTGTAGTGGAGAGAATTGGGGCTATCTCCAATAGAAATTGAGAAGTCTTAAATAATGAATGAATTCATGTATGCCCTGGGATTTAAAACTGCTCAGAATTTACTATAGAAGTTTACAAAGTATATAGATTAAAACACTTAGAAAAATAGTAAGCAGGCCAGCTAGGTGGCCCAGTGGATAAAGCAACTGCTCTGGAGTCAGGAGTATCTGGGTTCAAATCCAGTCTCAGACATTTAATAATTACCTAGCTGTGTGGCCTTGGGCAATCCACTTAACACCATTTGCCTTGCAAAAACCAAAAAACCCCCAAAAAACAGTAAGCACCTTGAAGACAGGCTAGGCAGAGAGAGAAAGAAGAGAGAAGAGAGGAAAGAGGGAGAAAGTGAAAGAGGAAAAGGACACATGGCCCCTGGTGTTCCAGGGGGCCTAAGTCACATGTGTCCTAAGAGAGAAAGAGAGAGGGGCATCTGGGTGGTGTAGTGAATAGAGTACCAGCTTGAGTCAGGAGGACCTGAGTTCAAATTTGACCTCAGACACTTAATAATTACCTAGTTTTGTGACATTGGTCAAGTCACTTAATCCCATGCCTTGCAAAAAGGAGAGAGAGAGAGAGAGAGAGAGAGAGAGAGAGAGAGAGATTATTTTCTAGTTTAAACCTGAATATAAAGTCTTTGCAATTTTTAACTGAGGTCAAATGGTATTAAGATTCCCTAGTAAGAGGTAGGCTCAAAATGCTAATTCCATTATTAATTATTTAGTTTGAAATTAGTCTTCTTTAAAAATAATTAAATACAAAACCCAAAATAAAAATAATAAATGTCTAACTCAGTCTTAACAATTAGGAACCATTTCAGATCTGAATCACACAAAGTCATAGGCATTTTAGACAGACACAAACAGAAACAGGCACAATTCTTTTTGAACAAAGGTTACACATTTATTCAATTATGTAGTGAGACTTTAAGGAACTCCAAAATCTCAAATCTAGAGACTTCTTCCCAATTCTCCAAGCCAGTGAAAGGATGTGAAAAAGTCCCGTTGAAAAAAATTAGAGTTCTCTGATTTTAAAATACAGTTTTAAACACACACACACACACACACACACACACACACACACAAATTTATATTATTAATTTTGAATTGTATCGATTAAGACTATCTAAAAATAATAATTTTAGAATCAATTAGAATTTCTTGAGGAATCTCATATGTATATTAAGATTTTAAAATAGCCCATCAGTAATTAAAATTCTTAATATGGTTGAATGCATTCTTAACTTACTTTACATAGTTCAAACCCAGTTTACCCTATTATAGAGAGCTTATTAGCACAGGACTTAATTAAAATGGGATCTGAATTCCCCCCAGTCCCAGAAAGAGTTAATGAGTAAGATCAGATCCCATTTTTTACCTTTTCTTTTTTTTCCTTTACACAGTTGACTGCAAGTCATTTAAATCAATCTGCTTGATTCTCCTTTTCCCCAAACTCTCCTAGAGTTAAAAGTGAATGGGGAATGGAAGTCTAGGGAAGAGGTCATTCACCTATCCCTGCTCCCCTCCCCACAATCCAGGGAGAAGGCATGGAGATTCCCAACAATAACTATGAGGCTAGAGCAAGTTTTGGGGACCTTAAACATCAGTAGTATAAATTCACATTTCAGGTAAGACATAAATTAAAACTTCTGGTTCCAAAGAAGTAAGAAATCTCTCCCTCTCCCCTCCCTGAAGCCATTCCTAGAGGGTAGGGAGCTACAGAGAGTGTATTTAACTCTATTCCTTCTCTCAGTGAGAGACAGAGGCAGAGAGAGAGAGAGAGAGAGAGAGAGAGAGAGAGAGAGAGAGAGAGAGAGAGAGAGAGAGAGAGAGAGACAGGTGGGAACACAGACTGAGCCATAGTCAAGAGATGTCCTCCAGATATGGATGGACAGAAAATCCATAACTAGCCAATTTCCTTCTCAAACGCCAATCAGACTCTTAGTGAATAAAGTCCTTCCAGAATACTCTAGGAAGACAAAATTGTGCTATTCAAAAAGCTTGAAAAAGCCAACTTCAAATCTCAGAGCATACCTTCACTGGTCAATGTCCATTACACACAGGAGACTCCTTAGGGGCCTGTGACCAAACACAGCAGACCTTTTATGGGTCTGAGGCTGACTCTGATACAGGCGTCCCTGGTTTTCAGCTAGTCAAACCTGAAACATGCAGTCTCACTCAATGATTGGACTTCATAGCCTCCTTCCCCGTCGAATTCCCAGGAGCAGGAGAGGGGCCAAAGTGAAGAGTTTTTCTAACAATCTGATTTGGCCTGATCTGGGAAAGATGACCTAATTCACAATTTCTCTCATCTCACAGACATCTGAGTAGATCCAGGGAGATTCAGTGTCCTTTCATAGTTGCCAAAATGTAGTGGGAGATATTTGAGTTTCCCAAATGAAAATTGAGAGACCTTGACTAGTGGCACTTCTTCTGAAATCCACTTCTGTAGTGTGTTAGACAAAGAGTGGTACTTGGGGGAGTGGTCTAGCATGTGGTTCATGTATCCTCCAACAGACAAGTTATGTACTTGTCCTTCCTGCCTCAAGGTACATGACCTCTAGGTTCAATGTGTCATTTCCTGTCATGCCAGCACCAATGGGAAAGATCAGGTAGCTGGAAACTGGTAGAGGACTGGAAGATGGAGTATGGGAATGAGGAGATGGGTACAAATTTTAATTTAACAATTGAACAGGGACAGCTAGGTGGCTCAGTGGATAGAGCACCAGCCCTGGAGTGAGGAGGATCTGTCCTCAGACACTTAATAATTACCTAGTTGTATGACCTGGGGCAAATGACTTAACCCCAGTGCCTTACAAAAACAAAAACAAACAAACAAACAAACAAAAACAATTGAATGATATGAGTCAATTCAGATCCCTGGAGCAGATAACATTTTATAAAATTTAATGGTATAAAATATTACAAAATCTGCTTACAACCACAAATCTTCCCTGCATCAAGATGAGGAAGTTGGACTCAATAGTTTCCAATTTCCATTTTAATTCTAAATGTATGATACTGAGATCATATTCATCTATCTTCTAAACCATATGTTTTATAAAGACAGAGATTATATTTTATATAAACTTTGTACCTCAACATTCATTGCTCAATGAAATGCAACTAAACAAATGTTTGTTGACTTGAACTTGTAGCACCAAGATAAAAAAATTAAGAGTCATAAAATCATTGATTTAGAGCTAGAAAGAATTTTAGAATTTATTTAATATAATCCCCTCACTTTATAACTGAGTAAACTGAGGCCTAGAGGCATCTGACTCTGAAATCACTTTGAATTTTGATAAGCTAGATCTGGACCTTATCTATCTTTGGGCCTCTATGGCACTCTTGGTCATGTCCACATCATGCTGCTGTGTAGATCCCCTTCCCACCTTTTTAAAAATTTTATTTCTAATTTATGGATTTCCATAACACAATAAAATTAAAAAAGCAACAATTGCATTTAAAACTGCAAATCTACTATGCACAACTTGCTATTCCTTTCCAATACACACCAAAATTATCATGTAATTTTTTTTTATTCTTCCCCTTCCCCCATCCCCACCCTAGAGATGGTTGTCATTAGATACAAATTTGTATACAGTAACAACAATATTGTTTTTAAAAACAACTTCCCAATTAACAATATGGGAAATATGAAGAAAGACTATTTTCATCAACCTCTACCAACTCCCAATTATGTGTCATCTCTCACTTGAATATAAATTCCTTAATAGCAGGAACTGTCTTCCTTGTGTTTGTATTGCAATGACTGGCATAATAAATAATTAATAACCTCTTTATATATCTATCTAGATAGTCTTGTGGTAGATAAATGCATCTGGTACGTCTCTGAGATAGGATTTGATTCCATATCTTCTGACTACACATTAACATTCTTAGTACGTACCATACTGTCTCATTTGAATTATGCCTTTAAATGGTCAAGTTGAAAAATAGTTGAAAAAGTAGTTGAAAAAACATCTTTTCATGTTATCTCTTTTAGGTATTCTTGTTTGATTTTCTGGCGAAGAAAAGAACTAAAAAATAGGTATGAAATTATCCATGTGCTACCAATAGAAATGATTACTATTCTAGAAATCATTCCTATGAGTAATAGTTACAGGCACTGAAGTTATCACCTATAACACTTGCTTGGTGGGCACAATTTGTATTTCTCTTTCCCTTTTTTTAGGTATACATCCTATCCCTTAAACTAGGTTTTAAGTCACTCCCAACATAGGAGTAGCATCTTATTTTTCTTATTTACTCAACATCCAATTGTCATTGTTGTTGTAATAACATTATCCAAAGCAGGGTTGTACCCTGTATGTGTTTGTAAAATCATTTTATCAGAAATGGGATTATTTAGCCTGGAGATAACTAATAGGTCATACCTGCATCTTAATGTATCCTCAGAATATTACCCTAGGATACAGGAACTTATCATTTATTTTCTATGTCCAAGTGAAAAGATCAGTGTGTGATCAGACATATAGTGTGTAAGAGGTTTAATGATTACATGGAAAGAATATAGGCCTTCTTTGAGTAATTAAACAAATCTACATTTATTTTCTGCTCCTTACAATTTGATCATCAAATCACTCCAACTCTTCAGGTCTCAGCTTCTTCATCTGTCAAAAAAGGGATCACACTTCCTACTGAATAGGGTTGTAAAAGTTGTATGCATAAGTGATACAAGTCATTCTATGTATTATCACATGAATTGGTGTAGAAAGGATTCAGTTAGACATGATCAAGAATCTTTCAACTGTGAAGAAAAAGAAATAATAAATAGAAAAAAGATGTCTATCTCTTGAATCAGACTTGGATTCAAATCTAGTCCATGAGATATACTATATCTATCACCTTGGTGAATTAACTGTCAAGTCACTCATTTGTAATATGAGAAGGTTAAAATAGATAGGAACTGATATATAATCTTGTAATTAAAACAGATATATTGAGAACTTTAATCTTTTACAATTATTATCTAATTTGATCCTTATAATAAGTTGGGGAGTTAGGAGCTATTATGATCTTCATTTTATAGATTTTATAGATGAGGAAACTGAGGCAAAGGAAGGTTAACAGTCTTGCCCAGGACCACTCATCTGTAAACATCCAAGACTAGCTTTGAAATTAGGGCTTTCTGATTCTAGGTCTACTACTAATAGCAATCTTGAAAATTTTGGTCATTCTGCATGTCTAGAGGCAAAGAATTAGAATCAGGTGAGCTTTGTAGGCTGTTACAATTCTGTAACTCTGAGTTGTGTATTTGTGTGTGTGTGTGTGTGTGTGTGTGTGTGCATTTTTTTTAGATTTTTTGGAAGGCATTGGGGTTAAGTGGCTTGCCCAAGGCCACACAGCAAGGTAATTCTTTAGTGTCTCAGGTCAAATTTGAACTCATGTATTCCTGACTCCAGGGCCAGTGTTCTATCCACTGCGCCACCTAGTCGTCCCCATGTATGTATCTTTTTAAACAATCTTTTACAAGCCCATTTCTTTTAAAGATTTCTAAACTTTGTCAGGATAATATTACAGTCAGATTTAAAGACTTCTCAACTTCACCTGAACAATATGCAAGCACAACTTTATTTAATTTCATTATCTTTAAGCCACTAGGGAAAAGCATAAGTAATCAAGACATAAGAAGATTCAACTAATGAGACAGGATTTCATAAGTCTAGTCTAAATTGTGTCATTCCCAGGAATGCCAATTGACACAGGGTTGAATGAAGTCACTGATAAAATTTTGGTTTGCAGAATTACAGGATCACAGAATTTCATGTTTCAGTGGATATCTAGTTAGTATAACCCATACACAAAAAGAATTAGTTCCCCAAAATACCCAACATGTGGTCATCCAACATCTGCTTGAAGATATCCTATATGAAGGCAAACCCAATACCTCTCTTGGCAGCCCATCAATCTATGGAATAGTTTATAAGTATTTCCTTGCAGCAACCACATATTATCCTCCTTCAACTTCCTTACATTGCTCCTTGTCAGGCCTCTTTGGACATACAGAACTAAATTAATTCCCCTTCCTCATGACAGAACTTAAAAATAATAAGCTGAAATCTACTATAACAGATAAAAAACCAACAACAAAGCTGAAACAAAAAATAACTACAAATGATAGATGAATAACAGTGACAATTTATTATTCATTACAGACATTTTCTTTTGCACCAGGATTTAAAAACTACAGGGAAGAATTTAGTTCTTCACCAGTTGACTAAGGAAATTTTCATGTACTAATTAACTATTCCTCCCCCCCAAAAAAAAACCCTTGATGCCATCCACCCTACTGAGTCATCAATAAAATATATAAATTAACAGATGTTATTCAAAATTTATCAGTGGAAAATAATGCATAATTTCAGAAAAATTAAAAAAAAAACAATTGCTACATATATTCCACTGAATTGATTTAATTTTCAAGCAATTTTGGCATCATTGGACCAGGCATAGCATGACTCCAGACAGAGTCATATAATTTAACCCCCTCATTTCATAGATTAAAAAAAACTTTGTCCCAGGGAGATTGAGTTCTTAATCCAAGTTCACAAAGGCTGTTAGAAGAAGAACCAATATTACAGCCTCTAAGTTCAAATCCAGCTTAGCAATCATTAAACAAGTCTCACACTCATGTAGAAAGAACCCTTGTAGACCACACACACTGAATTTGACAATCACAAATTAGCATTATCTATATTACATTGCAATTTATTTTATTTTATTTTAAAAACATTTTCCAAATACACATTTATCCATCTCTAGGACACTTTGAAGTTTACTCCTGTGAGTCTGATATCTCTTGCTGGATTATACTGCCTTAGCTGAGAAATATGGAGGATTGGAATGACAAGTTTAATTACAGTATGGAATGAACTTAAATTGAGAAAGGTATCTTCTGAATTAGCTAGTAGGGGTAGCTAATTTGTATCTTAGCTAATTATTAGAAGGTAGATAGCCAGACATACCATGGAATAAGTCCTTCTATAAAGATAGTGACTCAAACACGTCCCTACTGCCTTTAAATCACCCAAGGGTATTCCCCCATGTATTCATTGTTACTTTTTTCATTTGATTTTTGCCCAAGCACAGAAATGCACACATTAAATAAAAAAATAAAAGTCAATAATATCAGGAAACTTTAATTTGGTAGATAAATCCAATGTCTAAAATTGTTCATCTCCTCCTAGCATTCTTATTAAGCAAAAAATAATTTGTCCCCAGTTCCTTTTCTTTGTATTATTATGGGTGTTGTTGTTTATTCTCCCCACTTGAAGAGGACCATGATATCAAGAAGATTATACCAAGACTTGCAGGTTATTTGGATTTGAGTGAGGAAGTGCTGTGCAAAGTCACCAGTGTCACTTTCTCTTCCAGAGCCATCTGGGAAAAAATAGATCAGGACAATGAAACAGCATATCACTCACTGTTTGGCAGGATTCATTGTCAAAGGTCATCTCTGATAGCTAAAGGATGTTAGCCACAACTATTCCTATCACCTGAACTATATGTATTTTTTTTTTTTTGCAAGGCAGTGGGGTTAAGTGACTTGTCCAAGGTTATGCATCTAGGAAATTATTAAGTGTCTGAGGCTGGATTTGACTCAGGTCCTCCTGACTCCAGGACCAGTGCTCTGTACACTGCACCACCTACCTGCCCCCAAAGCAAATGTGTTTTAATAGCTCCAGCTCAACAATCATTTGCAAACAATTGACATGTAGAACACTTCTTACAAAGTAAAAAAAAAAACAAACAAAAAGCCATAAAACAACTCACAATGTTTTGTGAGAGTGGCATGTGATGTGAATATTTAGAAAAGTAGACTATATGAAACAGTGTTTAACATTACAGAAATCAGTGGGTTAATACTGAATTTCAATCATAGATTTTTTTCTTCCTGTAGGACGGATTTATACATCCTTTACATTCAGCTGGATTCCCCAGGCAATAATAATGATAATAGTGATAACCAGTCTCCAAGGAAAGAACGATTATTAAGTCTATAGGGTCTGTGATATTGATATTAAATCAGTATAGACCTGTGAAACTGACAATCTCTGGGGAAGGTATCAGCAACTCATGATAAAACTTAGGAATCTCAAAGGAATATTAGGAAAATCCAAAGATTCTAGAATCTCATAAAAGTAGGAAATCCTAAAATCAATTATAGGCATCAATCTCAATAATTGCAATGAATAATAATTAGAATGATATAAAACTTTAAAGTTTTCCTTTTTGTTTTTTATTTATGTTATTATTTTTTCTCAGCTGCATGTAAAACAATTTTAACATTATTTTTATAACTTTGAGTCCCAAATTTTCTCTCTCCTTCCTCACTATCCTTTATTGAGAAGGCAAGGTATTAGATATAAGCTATACATGTATAGTCATGCAAAACATTTCCATAATAGTCAAGTTGCAAAAGAAAATATAAACCAAAAAATTAAGAAAAATATAGTTAAAAAATTATAATATCTCCCAAGACAAACCCAGAAACTATATGAACACAATTATAAAGCACTTCTCATTCAAATAAAAGGAGATCTAAACAAGTGGCAAAATGTCAATTGATCATGGTCAAGCTAATATAATAAAAATGAAATTCTATCCAAGTCAAATTACTTATTCAGTGCCATACCAATCAAACTACCAAATAATTATTTTACTCAGCTAGAAAAAATAGTAACACAAATCATCTGGAACAGCAAATAGTCAAGAATAACAAAGGAACCAATGAAAAAAATATTAAGAAGGTGGCCTAGCTCTACCAGATCTATAACTATACTATAAAACATCAAAACTGCCTGGTACTGGTTAAGAAATCGAATATTGGTAGGATATGTTCTAAAGAAACTGCAGACAAGGGTTAATGATCAACCATAATAGACTTGCTCATTCCATCAGTGCAACAATCAGGCACAGTTTTGGGACAGCTGCGATGGAGTACCATCTGTATTCAGAGAAAGAACTGTGGAGTTTGAACGATTAAAAAAACATTCTCTTATTATTTAATTTTGCTGTCTCTCTTATACTTTATTTTTTTCCCTTAAGGATATGATCTCTCTCATCCCATTCAGCTTAGATCAAAGTATACCATGGAAACAATGTAAAGACTAACAGACTGCCTTCTGGGGAGGGGGGAGGGGGAGGAAAGTGAGAGTAAGGGGAAAATTGCAAAATTTAAAACAACTAAATAAATTTAATTTTAAAAAAGAGCAAAAAAAAAAAGAAACTACAGGAAATGACTACAACAATCTACTATTTGACGAATCAAAAGACATCAGTTTGTGGGATAAGAACTCACTATTTGACAAAAATTGCTGGAAAGTAGTATGGAAAAACTAGACAAGGATTCACATTTCATACACTATGCCAAAATAAGTTTAAATTGGGTACAGGATTTAGACATAAAGGGTAACATCATAGATAAATTAATATACCAAGAAATAAACAATTTATCAGATATATGGAAAGGGGATAAATTTATGACCAAATAAGAATTAGAGTACAAAAAACTGCAACATGAATGATTTTGACTATATTAAATTAAAAAGGTTTTGCACTAATAAAATCATTGCTGCAAAAAATAGAAGGAAAGCAGAACTCTGAGAAACAATCTTTATAATTAGGAGCTCTAAGAAAGATCTCATTACTAAAATACTAATTTTCTTAATTTCTAAAATTTATAAGGTTACAAGTCATTCCCCAATTGATGAATGGTCAAAGGATATGAACAGACAGTTTTCTAATGAAGAAATTAAAGCTATATATAATCATATGAAAAAAATTCTCCAAATCATTATTGATTAGAGAAATGTAAATTAAAACATCAATGAGGTATCACCTCACACCTATCAGATTGGCCAAGATGAGAAAAAAGGCAAAATGATCAATTTTAGAGAGGTTGTGGGAGTATGGGGACATTGATGCATTGCTGGTGGAATTGTGAATGTATACATCCATTCTGGAGAGCAATATGGAACTATGCCCAAAGAGCAATAAAACTGTTCATACTCTTTGACCCAGCAATTCCAATTTTAGGTCTATATCCAGAAGAAATTATAAAAAATGAGAAAAGTTCTACATGTTCCAAAATATTCATAGCAGCTCTATATGTTGTGGCAGAATTGGAATTTGAAGAGATGCCCATCAATTGGGGAATGGTTATGGTATATGTTATGGTACAAGTTGTGGTACATGAATTCTATGAGATATTATTAGTCTATAAGAAACCATAAATGGTCAGATTCTAGAGAAGCATGAAAATACATTGCAGGATTTGATGTTGAGCAAAGGGAGTATAACCAAAAGTATAATGTACACTTTAACAGCACTATGAGATGATCAACCTTGATGGAAGCAGCTCTTCTCAGTAGTTCAGAGAACTAGGACAACTTCATTAGACCACCTATGGACAATGCTATCCCCATTAAGAGAAAGAAAAACAAAACAAAAGGAAAAAGCCCTTCAGAATCTGATGAAAACTTTATAAAAATTATCTCTCATGTATCTCTTTCCTTTAATCCTAATTCCTCATACTGAAAATGACTAGTCTGTAAACAAGTTGATAAAAAATATGTGTGTACAATGCTAACCTAACCCTTCATTGCTGAAGGGAGAGGTACAGAAAGGGAGGCTGGAAGGAAATTTTGTAAGTTAAAAACATAAATGTACATATGGCTGAAATTAAATAAATAAATAAATAAATAATTTGTTAAAAAATTATATATTCTGACATGATCTCTTCTTTCTCTGCAGATGGATAGGAAGTCCTTCAGAATTATCTTGGATCATTTTAGTACTAAAAATAACAGAATCATTAACAATGATCATCTTATAGTATTGCTATTACTTTGTACAGAGTACATGTTACATCGGCTCATGTAAGTCACGTAAGGTTATTCTGATGAGTTGTTAAGATTTTCATGTTGCTATATACATATTATTTCATTCATTATTTTATTCATATACATTCATTCACTCATTCACTCCCAACCACCCTAGTAGGCGTTATTTTGTAAAAACTGAGGCAGATAGAGACTTAGTGATTTCCATTGATCCCACAGTTGGGATCTGAAGCTGGATTTATATTCAGAACTTTGACTTCTGGCCAAGAGTAAAAAGAGAAGCCAGGCACTGTCTTAAACTCTCCTGGCTTTCCCTCAGAATTAACATAAATTAAACCTCTTAACAGAATTTAGATTCACAAAACCCAGAGTAGAACCTAGGAGAAGAACATCTACCAACAAGGTTTGTTTCAGGGGAGCATGGGTTAGCTGGGGGTGGGGCAGAGAGCAGAGGGCCAGTTCAGGAACAACAGGGTAAGACCCTGGGATTAATAGTACTTGCTTTGTGTTCATTAGCAGCAGGGAGTGTTCTAGCAAAAGCATTTACTGGGTGGAGCAGGAGACATCCAGCCTGAAGACTAGATATTCATCTGGTCAATTCAGCTGGGCTAGAAGACTAGGGCCTCAAGTCTCCTTGTTTTCAGGGAAGTCTCCATGTTTCCATTTGAGTCTCCTCTCCACCCCACCCCCCCATTTCTGTGGGAGAAAGTGACTCTTCACAGAACAAACACAGTAACAGCTCTCTCCACCCCCCCCCCCCCCCACCAAACCAGGCTCAGGTGAGGGCAGCAGATCTCTTTCCCAAGGGGACAGGAGAAATTGTTCTAGGATAGCCCAGATACTGCTGCCCCCACCACCTCACCAGGCCTAGGGAGTAGAAGAATAAATAAGGTCACAGATACTCCAGAGAAAGTGATTGGCACTCCCTACTGGCTGATCCACTTGGAGTTACTAAACACAGTGAGCAAGCCTCTAGGGATTTCAATATCAAGGGTCTGTGAACCAGCCTTTCCCCCACACAAGACCCTAGGAAAATAAAGAAAGACCAGAAAGCAGGGTCCATTGAAAGATACCTTGAAGTCAAGGATTCTAACTCAGAAAGAATTAGAACTTCAGAGGAGAATATGAATTGGTCTCCATCCTAGAAAGACTTATTAGAAGAGATCAGGAAGGTATTTAAAAATCAATTGAAAACATTGGGGAAAAAAACACATGTGAAGATTAACACTTTGTAAGAGAAAATTTTTGTCTTGCATCAAGAAAATGAAAATACAATTTGGACAAGTGCAAAAAGAAAATAATTCTCTCAAAACCACAACTGGGCAAATGGAAAACTCCTTCAAAAATAGAACTGACCACTTGGAAAAGAATGTACAAAAGGTAAATGATGAAAATTCTTCTCTATAAAAAAAGATTGGAATCTGGAAACTAATGACTTCACAAGACAACAAGAATCTGTTCAACAAAGCCAAAAAAAAGAAAAGAAAGCAAATACAAGGGCATGTAAAATACTTCATCAGCAAAACAACTGACTTGGAGAATAGATTGAGGTAAGACAATCTAAGAATCATTGAGATTTCTGAAAATACTGAGGAGGAAAAAAAGCCTTGTCTCATGAGATACTTTAGGAGACAGTGAAGGAGAATTGCCTGATATCATCCAACAGAGGACAAAATAATTAATGAAATTATACATCGATTCCCTCCTGAAAAGGACACCAAAATGAAAGCATCAAGGAATATTGTTATCAACTCCAGAACTATCATATAAAAGAAAATTCCTTCAAGCAGCCAGAAAGAAACAATTTAAATATGGAGGAGTCACAGTAAGGATTATACAAGACCTGGTTGCATCAATGTTAAGGGACTGAATGGCCTGGAATATGATATTCCAAAGAGCAATAGAGCTTGAAATGCAGCAAAGACTTCACTATCTGATAAAATTGAGCTTTCTTTTCTAGGGGAAAAGATGAACATATAACAAAATAGGACACTTCCAACTTTTGCTGATGAAAAGACCAGAGTTAAATAGAAAACTTGGATTTTAAACAGGAGACTCAAGAGACATGAAAAGGTAAAAAAGGAAAAATGTAAAAAAGAACTGCTAACCAATAAGAAGAAACAGGCTATATCCCCTCCTGGGAGAAAGATTCTCATTACTCTTGGGAATTGTACCTCTACTAGAGAGAATATTCTTAACCAAAAGGAATGGTCCCACAAGATGTTTCGATGACTCTGATATATTGATTTAAAAATAATATCTCCTTTAAAAAGGGGGATAGTAAAGAGAGAAGAGGATAGAGGAGATTGAATGGAGTAAATTGCATCACATGAAGAGATACAAAGGATCTATTATATTGGAGGGGAAGAACCACCTGTATCTTACTGTTATCAGATTTGGCTCAAAGAAAGATTAATAGGTACACATTCAGTTAAGTTGAGGGGAAAGGTGGAGAGGGAAGGGGGAGGAAAAGAGGGAAGGGAAGGAAGGGAAGGAAGAAAGGACAGAGGAAAAGGGGAAAGAAAGGGGAGCAGTGTTGGATATAAGGAGACAAACATACTGAAGGAAGTGGTATTCAGAATCAAAATACTGGAAAAGAGGGATAAGATGGAAAAAAGGGGAAAAATACAAACACAGTGAAGATAGTATGGAGGGCAATAGAGTTAGCATATAACTTTGAATGTGAATGAGATGAACTCTCCCATAAGGTAAGCAGGTAGCAAAATCCTACCATATGCTGCTTGCAAAAAACTCATTTGAAGCAGAGAGATATGAGCTGAGTAAAGGTAAAAGGTTGGAGGAGAATATATTAAGCTTCAGCTGAAGTGAAAAAGGCAGGGATAGCAATCTTTACCTCAGACAAAACAGCTGCAAAAATACATCTCATTAAAATACATAAGGAAGGAAACTATATACTCCTAAAAGTTGTCATAGACAATGAAGCAATTTCAATACTAAATATATATATGCACCAAGTGGTATAGCATCTAAATTCTTAGAGGAGAAGCTGAATTAGTTACAGGAAGATATAGACAGTCAAACTCTACTGGTGGGAGACCTCAACCTCCCTCTCTAAGAATTAGATAAATCTAACCATAAAATAAACAAGAAGGAAGCTAAGGAGGTAAATAGAATGCTAGAAAAACCTAGACCTTATAGACCTTTGGAGAAAATTGAATGGGGATAGAAAGGAATATATTTTTGTTTCTGCAGTACATGACACTTATACAAAAATTGACTATGTACCTCATAATCAAAAGCATAAAGGGAGAAATAGTTAATACTTTCTTTAAGACCATAACACAATAAAAGTCACATTCCATAATGGGCCATGGAAAAATAGACCTAAAATTAATTGTAAACTAAATAACTTCATTTTAAAGAATAAGTAACTCAAAAAAACAAATTATAAATAGTATTAACTACAATAATGAGACAACATATCAAAACTTGTCAGATACAGCCAAAGCAGCTATTAAGGGATACATTATTCTCTAAATGCTTACATAAATAAAATAGAGAAAGAGGCAATGAACTAATCATACAACTAAAAAAATTACAGAAAGAACAAATTAAAAACCCCAGTTAAATACCAACTTAGAAATTCTAAAAATTAACGGAGAAATCAATAAAATCAAAAGGAAGAAACTATTGAACTAATAAATAAAACCAAGAGTTGGTTTTATGGAAAAAACAATAAAATAGATATATTAATTTGATTAAAAAATAAAGACAAAAGAAAACAAAAATTGCTAGCATCATAAATGAAAAAGGTGAACTCACCACCAATGAGGAGGAAATTAAAGTAATAATTCAGAATGATTTTGCCCAACTTTATGCCAATAAATTTGTTAATCTAAATGAAATGGATGTATATTTACAAAAATATAGGTTGCCCAGGTTAAATGAAGAGGAAATTGAATACCTAAATAACTGTATCTCAGGAAAAGAAATTCAACAAGCCATCAATAAATTCCTTAAGAAAAAAATCTTCAGGACCAGATGGATTCACAAGTGAATTTTATCAAACATTTAAGGAACAATTGGTTCCAATTCTACATAAACTCTTTGGAAAAAAATTAGATGAAAGTGGAACTCTGCCTAATTCCTTTTATGATGTCTACATGGTACGGATACCTAAACCAGGAAGAGTCAAAACAGAGAAAGAAAATTATAGACCAATTTTCCTAATTAATAAGAATGTAAAATTCTTAAATAAAATTTTAGAAAAGCAATTACAGCAAGTAATCAGTAGGATAATTCATTATCATGAAGTGGGATTTATTAGAGAAATGCAGAGCTATTTCAATATTAGGAAAACTGCCACTATAATTGACTACATCAATAACAAATCTAACAGAAATCACATGTTTATCTCAATAGATGCTGAAAAAAGCCTTTGTCAATAGGAAGCATCCATTCCTACTGAAAACACTAGAGAGCATAGGAATAAATGAATTGTATCTATTTAAGTCATCAGCAAGCATTATATGCAATGGATATAAATTTAGAGGCAGTCCCAGTAATAACAGGGATTAAATGAAGATGCCTGATATCACCACTACAATTCAAAATTATATTAGAAATGTTAGTTTCAGCAATAACAGAAGAAAAAAAAAATTGAAGGAATTAGAATTGAGAAGGAATAAACCAAACTCTTATTCTTTGCAGATGGTATACCTAGAGAAACCTAAAAAATTATGTAAAAAACTACTGGAAATAATTAGCAACATTAGCAAAGTCCCAGGATATAAAATAAACCTACATAAATACTTAGAATTTCTATATATTGCTCCCAAGATACAGCTGCAAGAATTAGAAAGAGAAATCCCATTTAAAATAACTAGACACCATAAATTACTTTGAAGTCTATCTGCCAAGGCAGCAGAAACTCTATGAAAACAAGGATAAAACTTTTTACACAAATAAAATCAGATTTAAATAACTGGGCAAATATCAACTACTCATGGTTAGGCTGAGCTAATATAATAAAAATCACAATTTTACCTAAATTGAACTCCTTATTTAGTGCCTTACCAATGAAACCTCCAAAAAATATTTCAATGAGCTGGAAGAAAATGTAACTAAATTCATTTGGAGAAATAAAAAGTCAAGAATATCAAGGGATTTAATGAAAAAAGTGCAGAAGGTGACTTAATCTTACCATATCTAAAAAATTTATTATAAAGGATAAGTCATCAAAACTGTCTGGTACTGGCTAAGAAATAGAGTAGTGGATAAATAGACTAGGTGCAAAAGAGACAACAGGAAATGATTATAATAATCTGCTATTTGATAAACCCATAGAGTCTAGCTTCTGGGATAGGAACTCAATCTTCAATAAAAATTATTGGGAAAATTGGAAGATAATATGGCAGAAACTTGGATTAGGCCAACATCTCACACCCTGTAGCAAGATAAGATCAAAATAAGTACAGGATTTAGACATAAAAGAAAATATTATAAGTAAACTAGGAGAATAGGGAATAGTTTACCTATCAGATCTATGGAAAGGGGAGTAGTTTATGACCAAAGAAGAGATGGAGAACATCATAAAAAATAAATTGGATAATTTTAATTACATTAAATTAACAAACTTTTATACAAGTAAAACCACTGTAACAAATATCAAAAGAAATGTCATAAATAGGGAAATAATTTTTACAAGTAGAATTTCTGACAAAGGACTTATTTCTAAAATATACAGAGAAGTGAGTCAAATATTTAAACAAGCCATTCCCCAATTGACAAATGGTCAAAGGATATGCAAAGGCAATTTGCAGATGAGGAAATCAAAACTATAGTTATATGAAAAATTGCTCTAAATCATTACTGATCAGAAAAATGCAAATTAAAACCTCAGAGGTACTATGTCACACCCCCTCAGATTGGTCAATATGAACAGAAAGGACAGTGATCAATGTTGGAAGGGATGTGGGAAATCTGGGACACTTGTTAGTAGAGCTACAAACTGATTCAAACTTTCTGAAAAATAATTTAGAATTATGCACAAAGGACAATAAATATGTGCATACCCTGTGATCCAGCAGGGTCTATACTACTAATAGATCATGAAAAAGGGTAAAAACATTACTTGTACAAAAATATTCATAACAATTCTGTGGTGGCAAAGAATTGGAAATTGGGGGGGGGGCAAGTCCATCAACTGAGGAATGGCTAATCCAATTGTATTATATGTATGTTATGGAACACTATTGTTCTATTAGAAATCAGGAGGGATGGGATTTCAGAGAAGCCTGAAAAGATTGCATGAATTGGTGTTGAGGAAGATGAGCAGAACCAGAAGAATGTTGTACATCCTAACAGTAACATCCGCATGATGATCAACCTCAATGGACAGTGCAATAATCAGGGGGAATTTTAGGGTACCTGTGATGAAGAATATCATCTGTATCCAGAGAAAGAACTGTAGTATTTAAACAACCCCCAAAGATTTTTACCTCCAATTTTTTTTTAATTTATTTTTATTAAAGATAATTTTCCACCAATCTTGCTTCCCCCCCACCCCACAGATAGCACTCTGTCAGTCTTTACTTTGTTTCCATGTTGTACCTTGATCCAAATTGGGTGTGATGAGAGAGAAATCATATCCTTAAAGAGAACAGAATTCTCAGAGGTAACAAGATCAGACAATAAGATATCTGTTTTTTTTTCTAAATTAAAGGGAATAGTCCTTGTAATTTGTTCAAACTCCACAGCTCCTTATCTGGATACAAATGGTACTCTCCTTTGCAGACAGCCCAAAATTGTTCCCAATTGTGGCACTGATGGAATGAGCAAGTCCCTCAAGGTTGAACATCACTCCCATGTTGCTGTTAGGGTGTACAGTGTTTTTCTGGTTCTGCTCATCTCACTCAGCATCAGTTCATGCAAATCCTGCCAGGTTTCCCTGAAATCCCGTCCTTCCTGGTTTCTAATAGAACAATAGTGTTCCATGACATACATATACCACAGTTTGCTAAGCCATTCCCCAATTGAAGGACATTTATTGGATTTCCAATTCTTTGCCACCACAAACAGGGCTGCTATAAATATTTTTGTACAAGTAATGTTTTTATCCTTTTTCCTCATCTCTTCAGGGTATAGACCCAGTAGTGGTATTGCTGGGTCAAAGGGTATGCACATTTTTGTTGCCCTTTGAGCATAGTTGCAAATAACTCTCCAGAAGGATTGGATTAGTTCACAGCTCCACCAATAGTGTAATAGTGTCCCAGATTTCCACATCCCTTCCAACAATGATCATTAACCTTCCTAGTCATACTGGCCAATCTGAGAGATGTGAGGTGGTACCTCACAGAAGCCTTAATTTGCATTTCTCTAATAATTAATGATTTAGAGCATTTTTTCATATGGCTATGGATTGCTTTGATCTCCTCATCTGTAAATTGCCTTTGCATATCCTTTGACCATTTGTCAATTTGGGAATGGCTTTTTGTTTTAAAAATATGACACAGTTATCTGTATATTTTCGAAATGAGTCCTTTCTCAGAATCACTAGTTGTAAAGATTGTTTCCCAATTTACTACATTTCTTTTGATCTTGATTACATTGGTTTTATCTGTGCAAAAGCTTTTTAATTTAATGTAATCAAAATAATCTAATTGGTTTTGGTGATGTTCTCCAACTCTTCCTTAGCCATAAACTGTTCCCCTTCCCATAGATCTGACAGCTAGACTAGTCCTTGATCTTCTAATTTGCTTGTAGTATTTTTTTTATGTCTATGTCCTGTAACCATTTGGCTCTTATCTTGGTAAAGGGTGTGAGGTGTTGGCCTAAACTAAGTTTCTTCCATACTAACTTCCAATTATCCCAGCAGTTTTTATCAAAGAGGGAGTTTTTATCCCAATGGCCAGACTCTTTGGGTTTATCAAACAGCAGATTACTATAATCATCTCCTGCTTTTACACCTAGTCAATTCCACTGGTCCACCACTCTATTTCTTAGCCAATACCAAACAGTTTTGATGACTCATGCTTTATAATATAATTTTAGATTGGATAGTGCTAAGCCAGCTTTGTTTGCACTTTTTTTTTCATTAAGCTCCTGGCAATTCTTGACTTTTTATTTCTCCATATGAATTTACTTACAATTTTTTCTAACTCATACAAGTAATTTTTTGGTATTTTGATTGGTAGGGCACTAAACAGATAGTTTAGTTTTGGTAGAATTGTCATTTTTATTATATTAGCTCTACCTATCCATGAGCAGATGATATTTGCCCAGTTATTTAAATCTGATTTAATTTGTGTGAGAAGTACTTTATAATTGTTTTCAAAAAGATTCTGAGTCTGTCTTGGCAAATAGACCCCCAAATATTTTACACTATCTGAGGTTACTTTGAATGGGATTTCTCTTTCTAGCTCTTCCTGCTGTTTCCTTGCTAGACATATATAGAAAAGTTGAGGATTTATGAGGGTTTATTTTATAACCTGCAACTTTGCTAAAATTGCTAATTGTTTCCAGTAGTTTTTTAGATGATTTCTTGGGATTCTCTAGGTAGACCATCATGTCATCTGTGAAGAGTGACAGTTTTGTCTCTTCCTTCCCAATTCTAATTCCTTCAATTTCTTTTTCTTCTCTAATTGCTGATGCTAACATTTCTAATACAATATTGAATAGTAGTGCTGATAATGGGCACCCTTGTTTCACCCCTGATCTTATTGGCAATGCCTCTAACCTCTCCCCATTGAATATAATGCTTGTTGATGGTTTCAGATAGATACTGCTAATTATTTTAAGGAACAGTCCATTTATTCCTACTCTCTCAAGTGTTTTTAATAGGAATGGATGCTGTATTTTGTCAAAAGCTTTTTCAGCATCTATTGATATGATCATATGATTTATGATAGGTTTGTTATTGATATAATTGAGTATATTAACAGTTTTCCTAATATTGAACCAACCCTGCATTCCTGGAATAAATCCTACTTGATCATAATGTATTTTCCTAGTGGTGACTTGTTGTAGTCATTTTGTTAAGATTTTATTTAGGATTTTTGCATCTATATTCATCAGGGAAATAGGTCTATAATTTTTTTTCTCTGTTTTAACTCTTCTTGGTTTAGGTAACAGTACCATATTGGTTTCATAGAAAGAGTTAGGCAGAGTTCCATCTTTCCCTATATTTTCAAAAAGTTTGTATAGGATTGGAACCAATTGTTCCTTAAATGTTTGGTAGAATTCACTTGTGAATCCATCAGGCCCTGGAGATTTCTTTCTAGGGAGTTCAATAATGGCTTGTTGAATTTCTTTTTCTGAGATAGTGTTGTTTAGGTATTTAATCTCTTCTTCATTTAACCTGGGCAACTTATATTTTTGTAAATATTCATCCATTTCACTTAGATTATCAAATTTATTGGCATAGAGTTGGGCAAAATAATTTCAAATTATTACTTTAATTTCCTCCTCATTGGTGGTGAGTTCACCTTTTTCATTTATAATACTAGAAATTTGGTTTTCTTCTTTCTTTTTTTAAATCAAATTGGCCAGAGGTTTATCAATTTTATTGGTTTTTTCATAATACCAACTTTTGGTTTTATTTATTAATTCAATAATTTTTTGCTTTCAATTTTATTAATTTTTCCTTTAATTTTTAGAATTTCTAATTTAGTACTTAATTGGGGAT
Source organism: Macrotis lagotis (assembly GCF_037893015.1). Taxonomy (NCBI): domain Eukaryota; kingdom Metazoa; phylum Chordata; class Mammalia; order Peramelemorphia; family Peramelidae; genus Macrotis; species Macrotis lagotis. Next base: position 142,382,977 of record NC_133659.1, on the reverse strand, counting down.
TTTTGATTTCTTCTTTCTCTAATTTTTTTAGTTGCATGTTTAGTTGATTGATTTTCTCTTTCTCCAATTTATTCATTTAAGCATTTAGAGCTACAATATATCCCCTGAGAGTTGCTTTGAATGAATCCCATAGGTTTTGGTATGTTGTTTCATTATTATCATTATCTAGGATAAAATGGTTAATGCTTTCTATAATTTGTTTTTTGGTCCACTCATTTTTTAAAATGAGGTTATTCAGTTTCCAATTTGTTCTGGGTCTATATCTCCTTGGCCCAGTATTGCATATGACTTTTATTGCATTGTGATCTGAGAAAGGTGTAATCACTATCTGCCTTTCTGCAGTTGATCATTATGTTTTTATGTCCTAGTACATGGTCAATTTTTGTATAAGTTCCATGTACTGCAGAGAAAAAGCTATATTCCTTTCTATAGCCATTCAGTTTACTCCATAAGTCTACCATATCTAATTTTTCTAACACTCTATTTACCTCCCTAATTTCTTTCTTGTTTGTTTTATGATTCAATTTATCTAGATCTGGTAGCCAGAGGTTGAGGTCTCCCACTAGTAGTTTTGCTGTCTTTGTCTTCCTTTGTTCTTTCAGCTTCTCCTCTAAGAATTAGGGTGCTGTCCCACTGGGTGCATTTATATTCAATATTGAAATGACTTTATTGTCTATGGTAACTTTTAGGAGGATAAAGTTTCCTTCCTTTTCTCTTTTAACGCTATCTATTTTTGCTGCTGCTTTGTCTGAGATAAGGATTGCTACCCCTGCTTTTTTTTACTTCAGCTGAAGCAAAATATATTTTGCTCCAACCTTTTACCTTTACTCTATATTTATCTCTCTGCTTCAAATGAGTTTCTTGTAAGCAGCATATTGCAGGATTCTGGTTTTTAATCCACTCTGCTATTTGCTTATGTTTTAAGGGAGAGTTCATCCCATTCACATTCAAGGTTATGATTACTAATTCTTTGCTGCCTTCTGTGCTATCTTCCCTCTGTTTGTATTTTTCCCCCTTTCCCCCCCTTTTATCCATATTCCCCAGTATTTTGTTTCTGAATACCACCCCCTTCAGTGTGTTTGCCCTCCTATGTCACACCCTCCCCTTTCTTTCTCCTTTCCCTTTTTCCCTTTTCCCTTCGCTTCCTTTTGTTATTTCCCCTTATTTCCCCCACTCCCCTTCCCTTTCTCTGTCCCCCCCCTCCCCTTTTCCCCTTTTAATAATTGAAAGGTTAGATGCTTTATAAGTTAACTGAGTATATGTAGGTTGACTTTAAGCCAAGTCTGATGAGAAGAAGATTCAGGTGTTTCTCCTCTGCTCCCTTCTTCCCCTCTATTACCATAGGCTTTTTGTACCTCTCAGTGTAATGAGATTTGTCCCATTCAGTCTCCTCCCTCCTCCCATCTCTTTCCTGCCCCTTTTTTAGGGAGGTAGATAATTCTGAGTTTATGTCCCTTCTAGTTCAGTATATTCTATTCAATAGAGTCAAAATTCCTGAGGGTTATTAGAGTCTTTCTCCCAAGTGGTGTTAAAGCCAGTTACATCCCATTAGATAGCAGTCTCATGGATAGGTCATGGATGTCCATCATTTCTGGCTAGGTATATTCTCTCTGTTAGAGTTACATTTCTCAGGATTTATGAGAGTCTCTTTTTTTATTACCCCCCCCCCCCCATGCTGGGATATAGCCAGTTTCAACTTACTGGATTGCACTTTTTTTTCCCTTTTACTGCCCCCCCCTTTTTTTTACCTTTTCATGTGTCTCTTGAACCTCCTGTTTGATGTCCAAATTTTCTGTTTAGCTCTGGTCTTTTCATCAGAAATTTTTGGAATTCTTCCATTTCGTTAAGTGTCCATCTTTTTCCCTGGAAGACCAGGCTCAGCTTTGTAGGAAAGTAGATTCTTGGCTGCATTCCAAGCTCCTGTGCTCTTCAAAATATCTCGTTCCAGGCCCTTCGATCCTTTAAAGTTGATGCAGCCAGGTCCTGCATGATCCTTACTGTGGCTCCTTGATATTTAAATTGTTTCTTTCTGGCTGCTTGCAAGATTTTCTCTTTTATCTGATAGTTCTGGAGTTTGGCCACAACATTCCTTGGTGTTTTCATTTTATGATCTTTTTCTGGTGGGGATCGATGTACTCTTTCAATAACTACTTTGCCCTCTGATTCCATGATATCAGGGCATTTTTCCATCACTAGATCCTGTAATATTAAGTCCAGGCTTTTTTGTCTTCAATGTTTTCCCGAAGTCTTATAATTTTCAGGTTGCCCCTCCTCCATCTATTCTTGAGGTCAGTGGTTTTGTTGATGAGGTATTTTACATTAGCTTCTATTTTTTCTATTTTTTAATTTTATTTAACTGATTCTTGCTGTCTCATGGAGTCATCACTTTCTGTAGACTCCATTCTTTTTTGCGGGGAGGAGTTTTCTTCATTAACCTTTTGCAACTCCTTTTCCAATTGGTCAATTCTACTTTTGAAAGAGCTTTCCATTTGACCAATTGAGGTTTTGAGAGAACTAATTTCTTTTTGCATTTGTTCATTTGAGGATCTGAGAGATTTATTCTCCTTTTGTGTTTGTCCAATTGTATTTTCTAAGGTTTTGTTTTCTTCTTGCAAGGTATTAATTGTCTCTCCCAAATTTTTAAGCTCCTTCCTTATTTCTTCAAGGAAGTCTTTCTGTGCTGGAGACCAGATTGTATTCTCCTCAGAGGTTCCAGGTCTCTCTGAGTTTAGGTCTTTCCCTTCCAGGAATTTTTCTATGGATCCACCTTTCAGCTGACCCTTCTTCATTATGCTAAAACCTTGAGTTGGGGGGTGCTGGTTCACCTGGGCTTGGGATTGCCAAAGGCTTTATTGAGTGCAGTTTCTCTGGCTGGCCAGTCAGAGGTGCTCGTCGCTTTCTCTGGAGTGTCTGTGACCTTGTTTGAGAGCCTTTCTCCCTTTGCTTGAGGGAAGGAATTGGAGCTATTGAATTCTTTTGCCTTCAATCAATGGTGGGCTTTACCCTGGCCTGAGGTCATTCCTCAGCTGGGCTGGTTCTTCTGCTCACACACCTGAGCCTGAGGCAGAAGTAGTTTGCAATTGTTTGTTTTGTAGTAGGCACCAGCCATTGGAGGTGTGGACTCAGAGTTTCTCAGACCCCAGGAGCCCAGGGATTGTGTCTGCAGCTCTCTTTCACCAGAACTCTCCCTGCAGCCCCTTCCCCCAGGTCCAGGGGGACAGCACCAACACTGGTGCTTCTGCTTCCCCGTGGACCCAAGCCCCTTTCATCTAGCCCCGTCGATGATCCAGCAGGTCTGGCTCTCGGGCCCTCAGACTCCTGGTTCCAATTCAGCTGCTAATCTGCTTGATCCGGGGCTGATCCTCCCTCTGAGCCCAGACTCACCTGCGGTACTCAGCCAAGGCTGCTGCGGGAGACAAATCCTGAGGTAGATATTCTTTCTCCTGGCTTTTCTTTCTGGGTTTTGTGGTTTGGATTTCTTTTAGGAGGTTTGTTTCATGTGATAGATGGGGAAAATATCAGGACACTTTAGAACTGTGCCTGTCTTCTCTCCGCCATCTTGGCCGGAAGTCTGACCTCCAATTTTGTTTTAAAAAAAGTTATCTTATATACTATATAATTTTGTTATCTCTAATAGTTTTTATTCCTCAAGGATGTTTTTTTCTCTCTACACGTTTGTTTTTGATCAATGCACATCATGGAAACAATGCAAAGATTATCAGATTGCCCTTTTTTGAGGGGAAGGGGTAGGAAGGGGAGGATGAAAGAAAAAAAATGTAAAATTCAAAACCTTACAAAAATGTCAGGTAGAAAAAAAAGAAAAGAAAAGAAATGTTTATGCTGTGAATAAAATGATATTTCTTATACTCCAAATTAGATAAATAAATTCAGATCTTCCTGATTTTAGGTCTAGTGCTTCATTTTAGTGCTTATTAAGCATACTTAATAATTTATTAAGCTAAAGATTTATATAATTCATAAATTATTCTGGGACTTATTTCATTCCATTCTTTCTCTGTTTTTCGACCATATCTTTACTCATTAGGAAAACTATATAGAGGTAGAAAAAGAAAGTGAATATCAATGAAACTTATAATTTGGGTCCTATAATAAACCAAGCATCACATTTTTTTTAACAGGGGCATAAATTTTTAGTCAGATAAATCATCTTCAAATAGAAAGGTAGGAGTCTTTTTTTGAATAGTATTCAATTGGCACTAGATAATCTCTTGTTAGGGAACAGAAGATTTCACTTCTCAAGTACATATGGGATAGTTTCCTTCTAAAGTAATTTCTAGGGTAGCTAGGTGACTCAGTGGAGAAATTGGACCTGGAGTAAGGAAGAATATGTTTAAATTTGACCTCTACACATACTAGCTCTTTGATCCTAGACATGTTACTTTACACTTTTTATCTCACTTTCCTTATTTATAAAATGAGCTAGAGAAGGAAATGGAAAACCACTTTTTGACAACAAACCCCAAAATGGGACCACAAAGAATTGAACACAACTGAAAACTACCTTTACTCACAAGTTGTTTGATTTGTTAGTACCAGTTAAAATTTACTCATTATAAAAAAGAATTGCTGGCATCAATGAAATCTGTTTTTAAAATAAAATGATTGTAAATTATTTTTCGATTTCATCTTTAGTATAGCTCAAGTTCTTCATTTGGTGGTAGAAATGCAAGAGAGAATTACTAGGTAACACTAACTAGATACTTGGAATAAGACTTTCTCTATTCAGTTGCTAGATGACTCAAAATTTCAGGAAAGTAGCAAAGCATCCAGAAACCAAAGATACAAATATAAGTAGATATTGAGGACATCAAAACTGATGAATCAACAAAGAACAAATGCTATGGATAAACTGGGTGGATGAAACAAGTGATGTAGCCAGGGATGCTAAGAAAAATAATATGGAGAATTAGATCATATCAAAAATCAAATACTAGGAAAAAAAGATGAGATACACATGAAATTTAAGAATATCTCAAAAAATAAACCTTACAACCTTTATGTGGCTTCCTTTAATTTTGATTTGGGGAATACATGTCATATCTCCATTTGCCTCTTTAATAGATCAGCTTACTAAGGTTTAGAATCCATGCAATAGCTGCCATTTCCTGGAACATTTTCTTTTACTTCTGAATATGTTCTCACCTTCACCATCAATGAACATCCTAAGAAGAAAGAGAAATATATTCTATTGAAGTCATTTCTCCTTGTTCTCTACTTGGAGATTCAGCCCCAAGTTTGATAGAGGCTTTTTTATGAAATATGAGTCATGACTTATCATAGGGAAAAAAAAGAATATGAGCTTGGAGAGACCTGCCTGAATAGGAAATCTTTCTGTGACAAAACTTCATGTCCATTAAGTCTCTGCTGGCAAAATTTGAGGGAAGAATTCCATGGTCTCCTATCACCATCCATTCCACTTCTTTGATGATCATGTTAATTGTGGGAAACAATCTGCCCCCCCCATGGAGCCAAAACTGTCTCTTTTCAATGTCTACAAATAATTCTTTTCAATGTCTACAAATAATTCTAACTATGTTATTTGCAAACAAGCAAAAAATAAAAATGAAATTTAAAAAGTAAAGTTATTCTTCCATTCTAGCCATTCAAGGACAACAACCTGCACTCTGCCTTTTGTACTTCAGGCAAAATAATTCCAATTCTTTCAACTAATTTTCAACTCCTCCTCATTCTGACAATACCTCACATCCCAATGCAATATAATCTCCTGAAAGGTAGAGATTGTCTAGCAACACATAGTGGGTGCTTAATAAGTTCTCTTTGAGTAACCTTTCTTTTTACAGTTATCTCCAATGCTAGCTATTTCAACACAACAAAAAGTGAAACTGAGTAGTAAGAATATTATTTGCTATTCCTTTTTAGTATTTTTCAATCACCATCTCTCAGAACTTTCTTTAAGTTTTTGATATTCATATATACCATTTAGACCTTATTCATTGTTGTTGCTACTATTTACTAACTATTGAGTTTTATAACAAACTCTCCACCCTCCTCAAGGATTTTACCACTTTATTCACAAGCCCTAAAAACTTCTGTTCTCTTTAATAGATACATTGATTATTCTTCCACTATCCTAAACAAGCAGTTCCTCAACTTTCCCAACTCTTATGAATTTTATCTCTACCATATTTAAACCACCACTTTTGGACAAAGGTATAACTGCTTTACTTTGAATTTAGTTAGATTTTTTTTTATTTCAGTCTTTGTCCCTAACATAATGTCTTTCCACATTTTGGATGACTTTCAACCAACCTAAAGTTATTAGCAGAAGCTACCTCCTTTTTTTCTCTACATTAAAACTAATATTCATATTCAGCCATTTTAAGCACCTTCCTTTCCTCTTTGAGAGGAAGAATCAACTTCTGTCTTTGTCTGTCTCTGTCTGTCTGTATCTCTCTCTCTCTCTCTCTCTCTCTCTCTCTCTCTCTCTCTCTCTCTCTTGTCCCTAGAGCCCTCTCATTCTGTCTCCTTCTCTCTCTTATCTAGCTCTCCTGTCTTCCTGTCTTTCTGTCTATCTGTCTCTCAAGAATATCATCATATTCCTTAGCATTCATTATTGCTTCTAAGCATATAATTTCTAAAGTCTTATTACCTGAACTACCTTTAGGTGCAGATAATTTTTTCTATAGCTTTGCTGCACATTCTCATTTGGACTTGCTTCTGGTATCTCAGACTGAATATGACATCAGAACAAATCTAGATTCCACCTCATTTCTGAACTTTGACCAACTATCTTACTTCTCATTATTTCCCTATTTCCGTTAATGATATTGCTAACCTTTTAGTGATTCTCAGATCTAATTCCTCTTTCTCCCATAACAATGACTTCCAAGTTCTATTTAATTGACTTTGATAATATCTTTTGTATCTATCTTCTCTTTTGTATAAAAGATAACACCTAATTTTGATAACACCTAATTTTAGATCTTTCTTGCTTTCCCCCAACTATTTTAATACTCACAAAACTGGACATCACCCCCACTTTCATCTTTGTATTCCATCATTATCATATATATCTCTTGAGGAGAAAGTGAAGCTGGTAACTCAGCATAGCACCCCCTCACTCAAATCTAATTCATAAACTTACCATGACATCACCTTCCTGATTTCATGGTGTTCTTTCAGAATGAAGGACAAACATCATATATCTCTACCCAATTAGCCTTCTTCAGAAACAGTTTCACATTATTTCTCACTATTACTGCTTTAAAATTTTTTAATAATTTCTCATTGACATCTGCACAATATATAGACTTGTAATGTAGCATTCAAAACTTCCTAATACAACCAACTCATTTCTAATTGTAGCTCCTAGAATTTCACCAGTCTATCAAGCTCCTTTCTTCCTTATGTTCTGATGTCAAGAAGAATGTCAAGGAGAATGAATCCCTCTCCATTATATAGTTTATCTTTTTATCTTAACTGATTTTACAAGAACCAGGAACTGTTTTTTGTATGTTTGTTTTTTAACCAGTGTTAATGAAGACCTAGATATGAGCAAAATCCAGCTATTTTCAGCTAAACCCTTGCTGTGATAGAGCAAGTCATAGAGATATACTTTGGAGAATGCCTTCCCAAAGATTGAATCTATTCTGTATCAACCTTGAGTTTAGGGGTCTTAGACATAGGTTACATTTTAATAGAGGTACTACTATCTAAATCTGAAGTATTCATAATTCCTTTAAAATATCCAATCTTTCCTAGCTTATCTGGTTCCTTCCATTTACATTACACGCTTATCCCCATTCCTACAATTCCATGCATCATTCAAAACCTGAAATAGATTTTTGAATTTGCATTATCGTTTTTCTGATTTGTATGAGACTTTATCATAATTCATTTTTTCTAGCTATTCATGTACAGGTCTTAGCATTCCTACTAGATTATAGCTTCCTTATGTTTTAATAACATGTCCCATTTATCTTATTTCCTCCATCTCACCTAGATCAGTAACTTGCATCCAGTATATGTTCATTAAAAATTTGAAAGTAGGAATTGATTCAGTCTTTATAAATGTATGTAATACAAACATAACACCTAGTAGATATCAAGTGTCTCATAAATGCTTATTGATTGGTTAATTACTTGATGTTGACCAATTAAGCAATGTGGATTTCCACACTACCAGGAATATCCACAGGAACTAAATTAAATAGTGCTATACACAGAAGAGAATGGTATATAAGAAATTCTGGAAACAAGAACACTGTAACTTCTGAGACAACCTTTTGTTTTCTCCCAGGTGTTTTTTTATGACTTTTGTTCCTGAAAGAACTATTGCCTGTTACAGGTCTTTGGTTTGTAAACAGAAATAAATAAGAGTTTTATAGTCTCCTTTCTACCTTCTTTAGTTTGGAATACAAAATTCTAAGCCCCTGAATACATTTTCAGTTCCAGGGGATAAAGAACAGTGAGTTGGAAGTATGCTAAATATTTGGTATTTATTGCCCTGGACCGCAAGGACTAGGCTTGTACCCCAAGTCTAGAATATAAAATAAAAGTAAATAATACATATCATAAGAAAAATTTTTATTTATAGAGTGTCACAAACACACACATAAACACATAAAAACACCAATCTTCACCTTTTCTGATATTTCTTTATCCTATTATTAGGATTATATTCTCAGTCATTTTAGTTTTCACCTCAACTAACAGAAAAAATTTTGGTCTTACTTCTGTTGTTTATTTTCCTTCTGCTTCACTGTCATACCTATAGATCTACATTTTTATCAGAATGTAGGTTTTCTTAGATTCAATATCACTCTGAATTAAATGGGATTAATAATTTTCTTTGCCTCTGTATTATGAGAGTAGCATATTTCTTTAGAATCAACTTTACTTAATTGAAATTAATCTTTTTCCACAAGTTTAATAAAATAGATCCTACTGTCTCACTAAGTCCCCAAAAGATAGATATAACAAGCATAATGATAAAATGGATCATGCACCAAAAATTTCATCTCATCAATAAATCAAGAGACATCTATGATTTTAGTCAGCATTTGCCTTGGACAGGAATTTTATTTTTTAACTTTCATACACACACACACACAGACACACTCAGATGTATATTTTAAAATAATAGGTTTTCTTTGTAATCATATTTATTTTATTTTATGCATTGAAAAACAATATTCTATGATGGAATCTATAAACTTTACCAGGATTCTAAAAAGAACATATATAGATATAGATACATAGATATATAGATATATACACATAATTATATTACAGAAGGTCACTTAGATTTTATTGTGATAAGAGGTAATTGTTTTTGTTTTCAGCAGAAAGTGTTAACATTTTGTTAATTTTTAATTCTTACATAATTTGCAAAATATTTCATTCTCTTTAAAGGAGTATTTGGTAACAGCTTCTAATATATATTCAAACAAAAGTCAGATAATGATATAATTCAAGAATAAATTTTATTTAAAATTTCAAATAATAATAACACAAGATTTCTTTTTTTAGTGATTGTGTACAAATTGAAAATGACTTTGATGTATAACTTTCTCTTTTGATGTTTTTCTTTTAAATATTTTCTTTTTTAATGCTTAAGTTTTGCTCTACTTTAGGATTTTAAAATATGATCCACACATTTTAATACATAAATAGATGATATATAAATAACTCAATTTTAAAATAACTTATTTTCTTTATAATCATACTTATTTTAGGCATTTAAAAACAATATTCTGAGAATACATAAACCACTAAAAAAGCAGTTATAGCATAAAATAGTAACCTTATAGTAATCCTTATTTTTACAGACTATATTTTAATGGAAGAATATTTTAGATCATAGATTTAGAAGTAGAAAGGTCACTAGACTTCATCTAATTCAACTCCTTTTTTGTCTGAGTTATTCTACGAAGCAAAGTGATTTCTACAAAGTCAGAGAAAAATCAGAATTTGAAACTGTCCTGAGATTCCAAATCCAGCACGTATAATATTTATTTCATTTTGTGTTATTCCACTCACATCTGTAGCTTCTGTTGTTCATGTTATTAAAATATTTTTATGCAACCATTCATAAAGTCATATTGAACAAACATGTACTACACAACCTATGATGTGAAAACGTTTCTAAAACCTTTCTTCTCTAAGAACTCCTTTAGCCATTCCCAATAATCAAAACTCAAATTATTTTATCTATTTCATGTAAGTCCTAGACCACATCTTAGAAAATTTTCATTCATTTATTTTGTATATTTTCTTCATACATGTGATTAGGTATTCAAACAAGGTTAATATAGTCTTACACATCCCTAATGTCTAAAATAAGTAAGGTGATAGTCTTGCTGCAATCAGTCTTAATAAGACATCTGAAATATATTACTCAGTTCTGAAAGTCAGGGCTTAGGAGGGACCTTGGTAATGGAAACATTCAAGAAAAGACTGTTAGTAAGGAAAGCATATTAAGAGGAATCATAACTCTGCAATATGAGAATCGACTTATAGGATTTAGTATTTGTGTTGTTCTGAGGAGGTAACTGGTATCAAAAAATAATTTAAAGAATATAGGTAAAAGATAACAGAATACTTCTGTTTAACTCCTGAGAGGAGAGCAGGGACAAACCAAGACCAATTAATGACAGTTATGCAACATCAGCTTGAAAGCTCATTGTGATAAATGAATTTCTGTGCAATCTCAGCTTAGATACTGACAAGCTCTATGACTATATAAAAACTGTAAACTTCTCTGTGCCTCAGTTTCATCATCAGTGGAGTAAAGATTGTAACTCCTTAGTTTTAAGAAAGCAATTTGCAAATCTTAGTAAACTTGGAAATCACTGTTGGACTCATTTAATCTCACTCCTTCATTTTAAAAATGAAGCAGACCTAGAGAAATTAAATAACTTGCCCAAAGTAATAAAGTTATTCATATGTGTATATTATAATATTATTATTAAAGTTTTCAAGGAGATTTTCAACCAGAAATTGAATGAATACTCAGTAGGGATATTTTATAGACAATTCATGCTTCAGATAGCTTTTGAACAAGATGACCTCTTCAGGTGTCTACCAACTCTTAAATTTTATGATTTTCTATGTTTTAAAAGTTATTTCTATATTGATTTGTTTTATTTCTTTTATCAGTTTAAAAAGTATGTTAGGGAGAGACAATATATTTTACTGGAAAGGACACTAGTCTGAATATCAGTAGACCTGGCAAAAGATGAAAGTCTTGTGGCTTACCACAATACAGGATTGATCTGTCCAATTGATTAATAGGTTATCTAAAGTGACTAATATTCCCATCTGGAAGTAGATGCCTATTTTAAAATCAATCCCCTGCCCTCTCCCAATGTGATTATTTTGTGGAAGCATTTCATTTAATCAAAAATAGATAAAATCCAATTGATACATCATTTCTGATTGCTACTATGTGCAAGGCCACATGCCAGAATCTATGATGTATGCAAAAATTAATTGGCAAAATCTCTGATAAAAATTAAGGCAATAATGATCTAGTTAGTGAAGAGTTGAAGCAAATACACTTTGAAGGTAAACTAGATAATACGAAATAAGTAACAAATAAAAAGATTGCCTATTTCCATAAGGGTAACCACCTTTTCCACAAAATATTCACTGATCACTAATTACAAATTAGAGGTTATATGTAGCCTTTCAAACTTTTTCATGGAAGGTTATGACCCTTAGCCCCAATGTAGTGATTTCCAAAGAAACCCACAATAGCATCTCAATAGTCAGCTGAAAGATTTAGGGATGAGCAATAAAATCTTTTTAAAAGATTGCCACTAAAAGTCACATTGAAAATATGGAACACATTAGAGATTTAAAATTCTATTTAATCCTGGGGTGTATCCAAAAGTATAACGAATTTCATTCCAAGGCCTGAAGAGGAAAAGACTCAGAGTTGGAAGGAAGCTAAGACACCATCCAATTGAAAGTCATAACTTAATAATATGTCCCCTAAAATATAACTGACAAATGATTAATCAACTTTTGCTTGAAGACCTCCAAAAAAGAAGAAATTTGCAAACTAGCTGATCTGAAAATTAAAATGAGAGAGCATCACTGTAATAATCACTATAATAGTAAAAAAGACAAATAGAAGAGTAAATGAGCATCTTTAATATTGGAAGAAGTAAACAGGTGCTTACCATTATCTTCAAGGATGATTTATAGTTTCTTTTACATTGACGGAAAAGCAACCTCATGTGTTGGATTAGCAACTCATTGGAAATCTAGGAAGTCACAGGTTTAAGTACTATTTCTGAGATAACCTAGCTTTTGTGGCCCTGGATAAGTCACTTACATTCTCAATGTGTTAGTCCAGCTCTGTAAAACTATAAATTGCTGCAAATGTGTCAACCTGCATGAATAGAGTTTCCTAACTGTATAGTTCCTATTATAGTGAACACAGGTCTAGTCCCTATCTCCACTGAAATTAATTAAGAACCAGCTATTTGTACTCCTTGAGGAAATTGTTAGAGTTTCTCCCATTACATATCAGTTTTGTTTTTGTTTTCTTCTTTTTCTTTAGAAAATTATTCCATGTTATAAAAGTTATATAAGCTAGCAAGCAGAAAGGGGGTTTACTCTATTTTTAGAAGAGAAGTGATCTCAGTAGCTTAAAACCCATTGAAGAAATCACAAGGGGTTTGTGGGCTCCAAACATCCTGTCTCCCCAAACTCCTGTCTAATTTGATCCTACAATATTAAAGAGGGTCAGACAATCAGTAAACAAGAAGGAGGCTGCCAAATTAAGCCCAGTTTGCCTTAAACGGGGTACTTATGATTCAATACCTGGCAATTTACCTTCCCAGTGAGTCACCACTGAGCCAGTTCCCTCAATATACATCTAAAGCTAAAGAATTGTTCAATCTATCATTCTTTGAAGAAATTTAAAAATGAAACCCTGACCATTTTTGGTTGCCCAAAATCCCCTTGGCTTTGAATACAAAAGTAAGGATATCTGTACAGGGTCCTAGACAAATCTCATAAGAGTTAATTTAATTGCTTTATGCCTGTCCCTTTTACTTCCTGCCCTTAAAAATATTTCACCAACCTTCTGGCACCCTCATAGAATTTACTGCTGATTGAATACATCTTTAGTTAATCATTCCTTCTCCAATCTTGTTCCAATCCCATTAACTATTTTTTTCTTTCTTTAAAAGGTAAAAGTTTGCAAAAGGTACCATCAGTGCCCAACTTAAAAGGAATAACTGAAGGATGTGTGTGTGTGTGTGTGTGTGTGTGTGTGTGTGTGTGCATATTGTACACTTGTGTGTATTTAACTTCTGATCCTTCTTTTGGCCAATTATATAAGATAATGTAATTATTATGAAGGGCAACCCTCTTCTCAAATTGTTGGATAGCTGGTAATCATTAAAGACATTCTGTTAGATAGTATTTTCAGTTCATTTTGGTGTATGATATTTAAAAGCTCCAGATGTTTTTTTTTCTCCTGTCCCTTTTTTCTAGCCCTTCACAGCAGGAAGCAGATTTCAAAGATAATGAATGCCCCATCCAAGGAAAACAGGGTTATGAAGTATGTCCTTGTTTGGTAAAATGGTGAAGGTGATCAGGTATATTAGCAGGTACAGTTGTATAATGAAACAATGAGAATATAAAACAAAAGATTGGAATTCCAAATCGAGTTTAGGAAAGCAGAGGGGTCTTAATAAAGGTTTCCTGGACAAAGATATTGTGATGCTAATTGACTAGAGGGCAATTGGAATTTGTAGTCAAAAGTAACTGTCACTTGAGATGTTCTTAAAGGTACATAATTAGAAATCCCATTTCATTGCAGGAAGGGATCATATACATTCTTATGTGCCAGATATTTTCCTTCTCATATCTACTCTTTTAACAAGACATAATATAGAATGGGAGCATATTGCTATTATTCTTATTCTTGTTAATAATAATAATTGTTATTATATTATCAATTATTTTAGTTGTTTCTGCATCTATTCAAAAATTTTATGTCATTATTTTCTTTCTTTAAATATAATATTTATGTAATAATCTTTACTCCTTCCCCATTGTATCTTTTGCATTCATATGCAAATTTAAGCTAAATTAAATTGATTTATTATTTTTTATTTTTTTCAGATTTTTGGTTGTTTTTATTTCTTTGCAGCACAAATTCTGGATTGATAAATTTCCAATAAAAACAAAGTAATTTTTACCAAATCTATACTAATATGAAAAAGAAAAAGAGAAACAAAAAAACAAAAAACCCTTGTGAGATTCAAACTAACAGTGGAGAAAAGTAGCACTGTAGCTGGGGGCAGCTAGGTGGATAGAGAAGTGAGCCTAGAGTCAGAAAGATTCTTATTCCTGAGTTCCAGTCAAGCCTCAGACATTCACTAGTTGGGTGTCCCTGGGTAAGCCACTTAACTCTGTTAGTCTCAGTTTCCTTCCTGAGGTGAAGAAGGAAATGACAATCCACTCCAGTATCTTTGACAAGAAAATTCTAAGAGTTGGATACAATTGAACAACAAAGCACAGAATTAGTTGAAAAAATACAATTTTTTTACTTCATTTATTTTTTATTCTGCTTAGGAAGTTTAAAAGTATGGTAAAATATATGGTATCCCTGGAAGTATATTAAGAATTTGGGTTTACCTGTGATTGAGGAAAAACTGGAGGAAACTAAATCCTTTGATTTTAATCTAATGCTACAACAACAAAAGAGCAAATATGAGAAGAAAACAATGCAGCAATAGTTTGCTTGGATAAGATACTATTGCAGATTTCATATTCATCACTCATACCCTCCTTTGTTGAAATTTGACTATTTTTGTCTTAAGTCATATTGCTGCTGAGAGTTTGAGATATTTATTTTAATTAGACAATTGCCAAAATAAGTTAAATGTTCCACCTTGGTTAAGTATATGAATTCCAATACAACTGTCACACAGAGAACAAATTGACTTTAGGAAACAGTCACATCCTTCTCTATTTATTCTTCTAATAGAGGGTGGGTCCTATAAGCCAATTGGAAAGATTTACATAATGCTAAGCAATATATTTAGCCTCATGAACTACCAGGTCATCAGCACAGGGTGTTACTTTTAGCTATTTTCATAGTTTTTATGTCATTGCTGGATTTAAATGAAATTTGTGAAGCCCTTTGCAAGTCTTAAAGTACTATTTAAATACAAGTTAGGGTGATGATGGTGGTGGTGATGATGATGATGATGATGATGATTACTATCATCATCATCCCTTCTCTGGAGCAAAATTTGGTTTTTATAATTAGGATTTAAAAAAATTCTTGAGGTCTCTGTGTTGTTGAAATCATTATATATGTGGATCTCCTGAAGGCCTTTCTCAATCCTACGCATTGTAACTGCCTTTCCTCTAGGATTAATTTATTTAATCTCTCTATATATTTTCAATATTTATAGTATTTGCATCCCTAGAATGTGAGTCCATGAGGACAAGGACTATATTTTTGCCCCTATTTGTTTCATTATTGCTTAGCACAGTTTCTAGATCATTTATGTTGTTGAGTCATTTCAGTTATATGCAATTCTCCATGTCCCCATTTAGGGTTTTCTTGGCAAAGATACTGAAGGGATTTGCCACACTTCGCCAGTTCACTTTACAAAGGAGGAAGTGAGGCAAACAGGGCTAAGTGACTCACATACACAGTTAGGCAGTGTCTGAGAACAAATTTGAATTCAGATATTCCTTGAGTTCTATCCACTGCAATACTTACATGTAAGTACTTAATAAATAATTGTTAACTTCATTGAATCACTGACTGATTTATTCAACTTAATTGACTTTGCATCAATTTTTGGAATAATAAGATTTTAAAAAAAAATCTTAATTTACCCTAAAATTAGGAAGTGTCAAGTTCCTTTGTAGTTAAACTCTAAAGCTAGGATGTCAATTGAGGTGAAAAGTTATGGAGGAGCCTCGCTTAATATAGCAGACCAGCAATGTAATACAAAGAACAGAGGGGGAGGATCAAATAAGGTCTACATAATCCTCCTAAGAGTACAAAAGAGAAGTAGCCACAACTGAGTCCTAATATAACAACTGAGCTTGAAAATGTCAAGTGTACAGAAGAAAACACAATATACTCATAACATATAATAAGGTTAGAAAAGTTCAGAACAAGAGATTAAACAGTAAGTACAGTTTCTGAAATATTTTTTTGGCAAAATATAATAAGAAAGCCTGGAATGGAATGTATCAGGAGGTAAAAAAGAAAATTAGAGTACAGCAGAAAAGAAATTGAAAGTATCCTAAAAATTTCAGAACCAAGTAGTGGACAACAAATGAAATGAAGTCTAGAAATCAGGACTCAATGATGTAACAAAAATATTAGATTCATAGATCAATAGCTAAAAAGCACCTACAATAAGGTCATTATCTACCAGGGTCCCTCCCACTTTCACAATAAGGTTGATTTTTCTCTAAAAGGAGACAAAATTGTCCCTGGAACCCTAATAACCCTTATATCACATAATTTTCTGATCACCTAAGAACATGAAGAGTTTCATTTTACATGGAGTTGTGATCCCTCTCACACAGTAGATTTCTGAAGATAGATCACTATGCCCTGTCCTGCTTACTAGATACATTCCTAATTGATATGAAGGGTAAAGAGTCTGCAGCAGCTATGTGAAATATCCTTCTTATGTGAGGGTCAAGTAAATATCCTTTTTTCAACTGTTAAAGGACTTCTGAGTGTCTCCTCCTCCCCCCCCCACCCCGGCCAAATAAAACAGAACTAACAGGATATGAATGATAGGCCTGTCCCTAACAGAGCCAAGCAGGTCATTATATCTAAAACTACCTCCTCCATTTCACTGATGAAGAAATGCAAAGAGAGGTGAAGTGCTCAGGGTCACAACACTAGTAATTTTGCCTGTTATTGTTTTGAACCCAAATCCTTCTTACTCCAAGTCTAGAAAATTTTCCACTGCAATATGCTACATTTTTCTACTATAGCCAAGAAGGTAAAGTGAAAATAGAAAGAACTCATGTCACTTCCTTAAAGGAATTCCAAATTAAAACCACTTAAGAATGCTGTAAAGTTAAAGAGAAAAAAGCTTTGAAGTTAAAGGGGGGGTGTAGAAAGTAACAAAGAACACTGTCAAGATTGTAATGCTATATAGTCTTTAAAAAGGAAAGAAAATCTTTGGAAAAAATATTACAAAGGGCAAAAGATAAGACCAAGATTAACTTAAGTTAAAATGTTGAACTTAACTAGTTAGTGAAAAAGAAGTGCTTTTGTATTGATGGAAATATGTGCCATTAATAAAATACAAAACTTTAAACATTGATGAAAGCATCAAAGCTTGGCAAACCCTTGAAAAGTAAATGCATGCATGAAGAGAAAACTAGAAAGATAAATACATTTGAGCAGGGTTATGTCTATATTATAATAAATCCTTCCTATTCATCTGGAGTTAAAAAATCCATAGGCTTTCAGAGACAGGTTGCCTTCAAGAGTAACATAAAGTTAAGTGAGTTTGACAGTAGCTGATACTTTTAGGATACTTTCAATTTCCTTTCTCCTGGGCTCTAGTTTCATTTTTTTAACCTCTTGATACATTCCTGTCCTCTAGATTTTTTATTAAAGAAAAGAAAAGGAAAACATACTAGGGGAAAAACTGAGGAATAAAGGAGAGGATATTGCAATCACACACACACAAACACACACACACACACACACACACACACACACACACACACACACATATATATATATATGTATATATATATATACATATATATATATATATATATATATATATATATATATTTATATCATGTTGAATACCAGAAAACAAACATGTAGGAAAAGGTGGGGTTTGGGCTATCTCAAAATAAGAGGGCAGGTAGGTGGAAGCAGTACAGCATGGCTGCAATTACATCTATTCCAAAAATGATCTAAGCAGAATGTCTTGCTACATACCAATTGGAAATTATTTTATTTTTATATTTATTTTCAGATTTAAATTCTCATTCTCCTTCCCTGCTATGAACTAAGAAAACAAGAAATAAAATATTCACAAAAAATAAAAAACAACATAAAAATAAAGTGGAATAGCATTATTGTGTACTCAGAAATCATCTCTCTCAGGAGGTAGATAGCATTTTTTTATCCCAACTCCATCAGAATTCTCTTGCATCATTATAATTTATCAGAATAGCCATGTCTTTCTCCATTGTTTATGATTATAATATTGCTGTGAATATTATTATAAAATGTTATTCTTGTTCTGTTCACTTCACTTTGTATCAGTTCATCAAAGTCTTCCCAAGTTTTTCTGAAACTATCTCTTTTTAATTTCTCATGGCATAATAATTTTCATTAAGTTATATATCACAACTGGATAAACTATTTCCTAATTGATGGATATCTCCTCAATTCCCAATATTTTTCACCCCCCCCAAAAGAGTTACTATACAGACATTTTTGGGATACAGACCTAGTTGCAGTATTGAGAAGTCATAGGTATGTACAGTGTTGTAGCTATTTGGGCATAGTTCCAAATTGTTATCCAGAATTATGGGATCAGTTCACAGTTTTCATCAGCATCTTTTCAGTGTACCTAAGTTTCCCCATTACTTTCAAAATTTGTCATTTTCCCTTTCTATCATTTCAGCTAATTTTATGAATGTGAGGTGGCTCCTCAGAAATGTTTTAAATTATATTTCTCTATTGATAATTTTGACTTCTTCTGAAAATTGCCTGTTCATTATATTTTGACCATTTATCAATTGGTGGAATGGTTTATATTTTCAAATATATCTATATTTCCCTATTTATCTGAAAAATGAAAGATCTTTATCAGAGAAATGCTGTAAATTCTCCTGCTTTCCTTTTAATTTTTGCTGTATTGGCTTTGTTTTGAAAAATTTTTAATTTAATGTAAACAATTTTATTTAATTTGTCTCTCATTCTCTCTGTCTCTGGTTTATCTCTTGTTGGATTTATCAAGCACTAAGTTACTCTAGTCATTTACATCTGATTATACACCTATTCTATTCCATTAGTAAACTATTCCTTATTCAGTACCATTTTGTTCTGATGATCACTGATTTAGAATAAAATTTGAAATCCAGTAGTGAGGTAACTTTCTTGCACGTTTTTCAAGGATTTTCTTGATGTTTTTCATTTATTCTTCAAGAGGGATTTTGTTATTATTTTTTAGCTCTATAAAATGATTTTTGGTAGTTTGTCTGGCATGGCACCAAATAAGTAAATCAATTTAGGCAGCATTACCATTTTTATTATATTGGCATCCTTTTATGTGTTGTCTACCTCCATTAGATTATAATGGAAAATAGGAATTATCTTTTTTTTAATTTAACTGTATTCTCAGCACTTAGCACAGTAGCTGGCAGTAGGTGCATAGTAAATTTTATTAGATTGTATTGAATTGAGTTCCTCTCTTTCTCTCACCCTTACCCCCAGTATCAAAGCTACTTTCAAAGTCTGTACAATTCTCCTTTGAAACATTTCTTGAAGGCACCTCCTCTTTGTCGCTGCCAGCACTCTAGTATAGACCCTCATCCTTTAAAGTCTTGATTGTTGGTCTGCCTACCTCAAATCTCTTCCCAATATCATTCATCCTTACTTAACCACTAAAATTATATTTCTAAAGCACAGATCTGATCAAGTCATTCAACCTACTCAACAAACTCCAGTGACTTTCTATTGCCTCTAAGATCAAATATAAAATTTTCTGTTGGACATTCAAAGTTCTTCATAACTAAATGTTCCCCCACCCCATCACCTCTCCAGTCTTCTTACACCTTATTCTTCAACATACAGACTTTAATCCAATGATTATGGATCAAGACACTCTGTCTCTTGGCTCCAGACACTATCTCTGCCTTTCCCCCAGGGACAGAATGCTACCACTCTTCCACTCCAACTACTGACATCTTTGGCTTCTTCTAAGTCCTAAATAAAATCTGAACTTCTACATAAGATTTCCCCAATCCTTCTTAATATAAGTAGTGTTAGGTAAACTATAAGGATTACATTAATATGAACCAAACCAAATATGTGGAGTGAGTGAGTGAGGGGTATGTGGCAAAGATAACTAGTTTTACTATACAAAGACAACATAAAAGAACCATTCCTATAAGGGATTTATTACAAATGGTTTATTTCATTATGGTGATTTGCAAAATATAAGAAATAAGTCAAGTATTTTGAAGTGCTTCCTGATTACAAAGGAAAAGCAATGTAGTTTGTAGGAGTGCTAAATAGAGTGAGTCATCATTTGACTGACCTAATAAGACTAAAAGTTTTCAGTTTCTTTCCCCTGAGAAAATGCAGATTTTTGCCTTTCTATACATAATGTAATGTGTGAGAAGACTTCTCTGTTACTGCTGTCTAGTATGCAAAAAAGAAATGGTCCGTTGCAAAAAACCTGATAAACTGGAGGATTAATTTTTCTTTCAATCCTCTACTCACTAATGGAGCACTCTATACCTCCATTTCTTTTATTTCAAATACAATGAAATTCTACAAAATAGCATAGTAAGTAACAATGAACACCTCAAGACAATAATGGTTGCAGTTGGCTAAAAATATTTTTGGCTAAAAATATATGTCCCTCAGTATCCCTCTTTCATGTAGCTACTGAATTTATATTACTAAAAATCTGATTTGATCATGTCAACATAATGATTCAAAGTATTCATTTGTTCTCTGTTGCCTCTAGAATAAAATGCAGCTTGGAATAATTATCAAAAGCCCTCTGTAATTTGCTTCCTACCTACTATACCATTGTTGTTACTACTGAATAATCATACACTATTTTCATTTAACTGGGCTTGCTGGGCTGTTCCTTGTATTTAGCCGTCCATCTCCTAACTTTGTACCTTTGTGTTTCTTCCATGTCTATAATGCATCTTCTCCTCAACTCTACTTCTTATAATACCACAGCTAGGGTACCACCTCCTAATCAAAGCCTTATTTGATCAATGTAATAGTAATTGGCACTCTGCTAGAAGTCTAGTCTGAGTCAGGCTTAGATCAAAATATATTATTTAATAAAAAAGACTTTCTCCATTATAGTATGTTAACTAGTTTCAAATGTGCCAACATTCATATCCCTCAGATTTCAAAACTTTTCATATTCTTCCAAAATTCTCACTACTTCAAAATACCCAAGAAGGTAGACAAAAATGCAACGTTTTCATTTTGAAACATCATCCTTTGCTATTTGAACATGTAAGCCACAATGAAGGGCTTAGAAGAAAAAATATATAATCAGCTTCTTTTAAGATTATATTCTGTCTAGATAATTATCTGCTCTTAACATTATTTAATAACTAATATCTACAAGTTGTGCAAAGTAAGTCCTCTTCTCAATGATTTCCTTCTATTCTTTCATATTGCTTAGTGGATCCATTTCTGTACATCTATGAGGCTGGGGAATAAATAAGATCTTTTAAATGTTGCTATTATTTTCTGCTGCCACTGAATGTTGTTTGCCTCACCTTTGATCCTAAGTTGCAGTACCTTTATTTCTCCCTGCAGAGTAGTTTCAATATCTCAGATCTCTGTCAGTTTTACTGGTTCTACTCTTTAAAGTTAAAAAAGACCATTCATCTGGGTCTCTTCTTTTCTTAGAGGCCACCTACCAATAACATATCTTTGTAACTCAACCACCTGAACTTTAAACTATTTTCTTTAACTGTGAAGTAGATATGTTTGGCATAGATACCACACATAAACAGGTTTTGTTGACTACAAAACCTTTGAAATAAATACAGTTGCCCTTCACATGTGAAGAGACTTTGAAGTTGTAGTTGAAAAGATTTATATATATATAACCAGCAGCATTCTCTACAACATGTACATAAAACTATTTTCTTTTGAGCCTATGGCCACAATTGTTTCTTCCTTTTCAGGGGAGCATAGAAATTAGAGTCATAAGGAACTTTGTAGATCATCTAACTAACAATCCCATCAAGTGGGATCAAAAGTATAGGACTACAGGACCAAGGACATATAGTTGAAAAACTTAGAGGTTATTTAGCTCAAAACTCAGCAATTAATTAATGAGGAAACTTACATTTCAAGATGTAAAGTGTGATGTCCTAAAGTCTCAAAAGTCATAAGTGGCTGAACAAGAATACAAATGTGTGACCTCTTTCTACAAATCCAGCCTTCTTGCTGTTGCATCAACCCACTAGCCATAGTAAGTCCTTACACATCATCTTTTGAAAATGGTTTTTCAAAGTTTTATTTTTAAATTTTCAAACACATATCTAATTAAGGGTTGCAGGTTATGGCAATCCTGAAATATTTAGTGATTGAAGATTACTTAGTATTGGCCCCACCTCCATATCCCCGTTTTTTGAACCCTATTCTATGTTCCTTTATAATTTTGAGACCATTTTAAATTAATAATTTATATCACATCTGTTTGCAACACTATGATACTCATCACCTACTTCTTGTACCCCTGTAAGTTGTATAAATATTCTATTATATCTTCATATAAAACCTTTAGCACCTACATGCACTTTCTCATTCAAAATGGTTCCTAACTAAAGAAATCAGAATTGAGAACTGGGCATCCATTGAGCCTGAATTAATTTCTCATTTATGATTCCCCACAATGAAAGAACAAGTTGTTCCAAAGTGAAAATGGTAATGATCCAGGCATGTATATCCATACATTAGGAGCCACAAACCTGGCATAACCTGAGTGCCAAATCTGAGAGAAACCTTTCTCAGGACCAATGATGAATACCTTTGTTCCTCTAGTTTTGACCTATGAATCATTTCAGTTTTGGCTTGGTAACTTCCTAGAAGAGTGACTGAAAATTAGTTGTATCATCCCTCACTGTGAATGAGAGAGTGGCATTCTTTTCCATGATTCCTATTTTCCTGTTTCCTTCTTCTTCCATGTACTTTGGTACCTCAGGTAAGGCCTAATTCCTTCCTTAATATGAGTTAAAACAATCTATGATAAAATACCAATTTCATTTTTCGCATTAATGGCCTGCCTGATTCATTGCAAAATGTTCTTCTATCCCAAGAAGACAGAAGCAAACTAGATTATTAGTTCAATGAAAATGAGGAAAAAAATGAAAGAAAAATCATATGTCCTTTAAAGGAAAATAAAAATTCAAAGAAATGTAAAGTGGGTAAAAATAAACAATATGAAATTTAATAGTTATTAATGTAATATCATTCATGGATCTTCAGAAATCCATTTATAAACATGCAAGATAAAGAGAAACTGAGCTCAGCAACATTAACTGGGCTCAGCAACATTTCATGTGACAAACATCTGGGGTTTCTGGTTGATCATAGAGTTATCATGAGCCAATGCAATGACATGGTTGAAAAAAAAAACTAATCTTGTGATCATGGATTTAAAACTGGAAGGAATATCAGGGATCATCTAATTGGCATTCTTTAATTTCAAGATTGGAAAACTAAGGCACATGATGCATCAAATGATTTAATAATAATAATAATATGCTGAAAATATGAACAATTATTAATAATTCTGAAGAGAATGATAATGATGGAATCTAGTGGTTCTACATTGTCTTTCTTAATTGAACTTACTATTTATGAAAATGTTTACTCAAGCAGAGAATATTTTAAATGAAAGATTATCTAAAAAAAATTAAATGATTTGGCAGAAAAAATTCCCATCAGAGCAACAGTAGAGAAGATGGTTGCTGAGGAACTCAATCTGTTACAAGTGCCGTACCTCCAAATGGAAATCACCTGTATAGCATAGTGAGTAATGCATGCAACTGGACTTTGTATGATGAATGTTCATTATTCATTGATGAAACCCTTGATGAAACACTTTATGGTAAAGTGAACCTGTTTAGAAGTGACCAAGTGAAGAAAGGCAGATCATACATGTGCCATAGTTCATATTTATGTATATATCTGTACTTCTTCTAACCCAAACCCCAAAGACAGCTCAGCTTCAAATCTCAGGTTCTGTTGTATCTATTCCCAGATCCATGATAAAAGTCAAACTGGAGAGGAGACCTCCTGGGGTCCACCCTTTATTGAACTTCCTGGAAAACATTAATTTCTTGTGAAATGAAATATCCAAATTTTGGCATTTTATGCACTCAATAAAAGGCTAATCAAAAGATCCTATTCTTGCCCGTAACACTCCATCGCTGATAGTGTTAGTAAACAATGTTTTATTATTGTCATATGTCTTTGAAGAGAACAGCAATTTTATTGCTGTTTTTTAGATGTTACCTTTTTTTTTTTTAGGTTTTTGCAAGGCAAACTGGGTTAAGTGGTTTGCCCAAGGCCACGCAGCTAGGTAATTATTAAGTGTCTGAGACTGGATTTGAACCCAGGTACTCCAGACTCCAGGGCCGGTGCTTTATCCACTGTGCCACCTAGCCACCCCTAGAAGTTATCTTTAAAGAAAATTCAAAACAACATCAATTCTGTTTTCTTCCACTATCTGGAATATCTTTATATTAGCCAAAGTAAATTTAACAATTTAAAATGGGATTCGGGAGGCTAGGTGGCACAGTGGATAAAGCACCGGCCCTGGAGTCAGGAGTACCTGGGTTCAAATCTCACCTCAGACAATAATACCTAGCTGTGTGTCCTTGGGCAAGCCACTTAACCCCGTTTGCCTTGCAAAAAACCTAAAAAACAAAGCAAAAAAAATTTAAAATGGGATTGGATAATTTAACTCATGCTTCTTTAATCTTAGAATCATGACCCCAAATAAGAGGAATCATGCCTGAGATTTTCCTACCTGAAAAAATTAAAATGGTAGAGCAAACTTTTCAAATTTTGTATTTTTTAAAATCTAAAGCTTGAACATATAGAAGTATGAAGGTAAATAATTTACCAGTATTTCCTGGCAAATTAATCAATCAGAAAATAAATATCCACTAAACATATATGCCAGGCCCTATGATAAAGATGGCAAATTGTCCTAATGAGCTTCTCATCTTTTCTGGAAAGTAATTAATTAATATGACTTAATAAATTGACTAATTCAAGAATGGAGAAAAAAAGCAGTTTTTTTGTTTTTGGGTTTTTTTTTTTGTCCCAGAATCAGTCTATTTGGGATACTTTTTTTTTAATAGAGGAGAAATTATAAAGTGAGACTAAATAATAATGGACTTACTTTTTTTAGGTTTTTTTGCAAGGCAAATGGGGTTAAGTGGCTTGCCCAAGGCCACACAGCTAGGCAATTATTAAGTGTCTGAGACAGGATTTGAACCCAGGTACTCCTGACTCCAGGGCCGGTGCTTTATCCACTGTGCCACCTAGCTGCCCCAATAATGGACTTATAAATAAAGCATTTGATAATTCTATTGAGTAGAACAAAAATATTATATATTCTCTAAATCGTTTATATATTTCTACCTTATTTTATCACATTTGAAAAAAAATTGCTTGATAAAATCCCCAACCAACTTTAAAAAAAGCAGTTAACCATGACATCATGTCTATAATTTTCTTTCACACTTGGATGAAAATTAGTCCAAAATTTTTTTTTTAAATCAAATTTAAAGTTAATCAGTTGTTATACTATCAACTCTTTTGCACTTTAATAATGGTATACTGGGAAGAAAAATAGAATTATTGTGGAGACTTGGAATCACAAATTTGATCAAGTCAAAACTTGCTGTGTCTGCTTTCTCTGCTCTAATATGGGAATTATAATAAGTAGCCTATCAAAATTATAGTGTAACTGCAGTGAAAGAACCATTTAAAAACAATATATAAATGAAATTTTAATATGATTATATCATTTTATCTTTCACTATTCAAAAGTCCCTTTTCCTAGATGGAGAAGATCAAAAAAGGAGTAGAGGCAGCTAGGTGGCACGGGGATAGAACACTGGATGTGAAGTCAGATGGATTTGAGATCAAATCTGGTCTTAGACATTTGATACTTACCAGTTTTGTGATACCAGTTTTGCCTTGCCAAAAAGTTTTAAAAGAAAAATCCAAAACAAAACAAAATAAGAGTTGAATAATTTCTGGATTTTTTTGTCATATTTTATCTTCCACAAACAGTTGTCTCATACTTTCTATTCTTCTCTAAATAGAATTGTTTATGCTACTCAGCTTTGCTTGTAGTTGGTAGATTTCATGTATCAAAGAAGCTTTTTTTGTTTGTTACTTTTACTGATCTGTTATATCCCTATTATATAGAAGGCAAATGTGTATTGACTTAGTTGTTTATATTACACTATCTAAAATTTAATATTATTTTGTATTTAATTGTCCTTTGAAATCTTATGTTTATAGGTCTCACCTAATTACTAATTTGGGACCTTTATGTCATTGTCACAAAAGTACATACCACTAATACCAATATTTTTGGATCTATATAGCTATGAATCATGGTATGATGCCATATAGCTACAAATCATAGAATTCTATAATTAAGGAAGATCCAAAATTCTGAGTAAGCTAAGAATTAAAAAAAAAATTAAGGTTTCAGGCTGTTACCAATATGAGGACTGAGTATTTATCTCTAATGTTTAATAATTAATTATTATATCAGAACCAAGATTTTTTCCCCTCTTCTACTTTCTCATGCAGAAAACAGTCAGTGTTGGGGCAGCTAGTTGGCACAGTGGATAAAGCACTGGCCCTGGAGTCAGGAGTACCTGGGTTCAAATCCTGTCTCAGACACTTAATAATTGCCTAGCTGTGTGGCCTTGGGCAAGCCACTTAACCCAGTTTGCCTTGAAAAAACCTAAAAAAAAAAAAACAGTCATCAGTGTGAGAAATCTTAGGCAGGAGTTTATGCAGATTAGGATCTAACTAGATACTAAAAAAAATTAAGTTTGGCTTAATGGTTACATTCCTGCTCATTATATTTACTCAGACAGGTCTGGGAAAGTTCTAATTCTCCCAGCTGTCAGACCTCAGACCTGTGATATAGAAATTAATGAATTCCTTTGAACAAAATTTGAATGGCCCAAGTCATGCTCTTTAAGGACCCTCATTACAATATAACCTACCTGGGGCAGCTGGGTGGCACAGTGAATGGCACACTGGCCTTGGAGTTGGGATGATTCAGGTCTGGCCTCTGACACTTGGTGAATACCTGGCTGTGTGACCCCTGGGCAGATCATTTGGCCCTGTTGCACTAAGGAAATAAAATTTTTGAAAATGAATAATTTTTTTGTAACATAACCTACCCTTGCATTGAAAAATTAATTTTTTCATCTATAGTTTATCAGTATTGATTGTCATCTCTCAAAAAATATCTCTTTGAAGGTCATATAAACTATGAACCCAATTTCAGATGGGTCTAAAAGAGATGACTGAATGACCATGTTTTTAATAAATGTGTTACCTTTATTAACAAAATGATTAAATCACTCCAAAACTGTCTCTCAAACTTTTTAATTTTCATACCAATAACTACTTTTGCGGAAGATAAAATACAGAAGATTTCAAAAATATTGAATATCAATCAAGCTAACAAGCAAATATTTATTGAGCTCTTAATATATGTGAGGTACTGTGCTGAGAATTGGGAACATTAAAAAAAGAAATCATTCCTTCACACAGGTATTTATATTCTAATGGTGGGAGAAGATATATATAACTATACATAGAATTTATACACAATTAATACAAGGTATTTGGGGGTGGGGGTTAAGACTGCCCTATAAGTTGTGGGAATCAGGAAAGGTTTCATCAAGAAAGTGATCCTTGTGTTGATCTTGGAGATAAATAAGAATTCTTAATTGACCAGTCATAGAGGAAGGATAAGAATTAATAGATGTATAAGACCTTGGGCACCACAAAATAGCAAAAAAAAACCCAAAGTACTGGATGGATCTTTTATACAGAACCTTTGGAAAGGCAAGAGCAAGAAAAGAAAAATATGAACATATTGAGAATTTACTTACATATCACTGGAGGGAGTTAAATAAAATCATGCAATCATCAATATATCATTTAAGCACTGAAAGCTTTGAATCATATTGAATCAAAATAAGAAATATGTGAGAATTTATTTTATTAAATTAAACTTCCTTCTTTTTTTCTTAGTCCAAATCATCTAAAATTTCAAGCAGAAAATAAGAAAAGAGATAAAAAAAATACAGCACAAAGTTCTGTTATTCCTATCTAAAAGAGCTTCTTCATTTTTTTCCTTAACGTTCTAAGTAGTACTAAATTTAGGCATAAATTTTCCTGTTTCCAGATGGGATGGCTTGACTCTTATTCCATCAAAGTCCTCTTCATTTAATTTATGCTTCTTGATTATCATTATTAGTCTTCATGGAAGTGGGGTGGGGGAATTGCTTTGTATATTTCTTTTCCAAATCTACTGTCTTTTTATTTGCAATAATTACAGTGACACAAAAATCAAGTTGCTTCTTATTGGAACATAAGTAGTTGGTTAAAATTCATTAAGAGATTTTTTTGGAAAAGGATATATTCAGAAATGCTATTATGAACTAAAATATTATTCTGACTGAATGATTTAAATGCCATTTGTTGTTAGAAGTCAAGACCTCAGAAGTTTGCATATTGTCAAGGGAAATAATTAAATATACTTAGGAAATCTGAAACTAGCAGAAGTGAGCTGAGTCTGTGGTCATTTACCTACTTTATCCTTGCTTAGTGTCCCCAGAGGACATTATTTTGTCCCCCTCTAAATCCTGCAATAGCAACTCCCCAAAACAGATGAAATAAAACTTGCTTCTTATAACTAACAATGAAAAAACACAGGACACATGCATTCAATATTGTTTTATATGATGTGACTACCAAATAAATAATCTAGGACCACCAAAAATTTCTGTGACCTCTTCTAAATTAGTTTATCACAACAGCAATGATTTTCATTTTACTATTAAAAAATTGTGTCTGCTACTTTTAACAGTAGTTGATCTCTCTCTCTATCAAAACTTTTGTTAATATTAGCTCTGCTTATGTATGATCTCCTGCTGAGGTAGAATAACACAGTGAAGAGTCAGTAAGTGATTACTGTGAGGATCAAATAAGATATTGTTTGTGATGCATTTAGCACAATATCTAACACATATCTTGTGCTTAATAAAAGTCCTATTGTTCTATTCCTCATCCTCACCCTCATACTAAATGCATGGAATAGAAAGAAGAAAGAAAGAAAGAAAGAAAGAAAGAAAGAAAGAAAGAAAGAAAGAAAGAAAGAAAGAATGAAAGAAAGAAAGAAAGAAAGAAAGAAACAAAGAAACAAAGAACAAAGAAACAAAGAAACAAAGAAAGAAAACAGTCCCTGCTTCAGTAGCTTATATTTGAATAGAATAGACAATATGCAATTATGTAAAAACAAGATACATACAGAATAATATTGAAATGCCAGTTTTGTCCTATCCCAGATATTTACTGTGTGACTCAGTTTTCTCAGCTATATAATTAGAATGAATACAATAGCACCCATTTCACAAGACTATTGTGGGGGACCAAATAAGATAATGTATGTATAGTTTAATGTCAAATTAGAATATCATATAAATATCAGTTATTGCTTTTATTACTTTTGTTACTTTTGTTGCATGATACGATCTCCTCTAAGGTATTAATACTTATCTATATTTATTCAGTTTTTGAAATGTCATTAACTACATACTATATAAAAGTCTAGCAATACATTAGACTTGAAAGAATACATATAACCTTGGTAATATAAGCATCATTTGAGTTACCTGCAAGAAGATAGTATCAGTAATCTAGAGTAGTATGACAAAAATATGACAGTTCTTACATCTTTCCAGTATATTTTTTTTCTATTTCTTGAGACCTGGATTTTCCTCTCTGTTACTGGTTCTTCTTTGTCTCTGATTGCAGTTCTAGCTATGCTAATTCTCACTTGACTTTGGTAGCTATATAGACAGTTGACTCATAAATTTTTCCACCTTAAATTATTGTTGAATAGTAATCTCACCTATAACATCCCAACAAGTGATCATTCATCTTTTACTCGATGTATTCTAATGCTAAGTAACACAATATTTCTTTAAGTCAACCATTCTGCCTTTCCTGGTTTTCATTTTTTCTTATACTGAGTTGAAATATGCCCTAATAAAATTTCCACTTATTCTAAGTAGAATTCAATTTAACAAATTCAAGGATGTTCTAGGTGAGACAGTGAGAATCTAGACCTATCAAGTCTCTGAACTTGAATTAAAATCTAGACATTGCTAAAAAGGACTCTTCTGACTGAGAATATTCTTTCTTTTCTGGTTTCAGCTGAAATAACACTTCACCAGTGGCTAAAGAATTTGTTAACTCTGATGTATTCACTGAAATATTATAATCTATATAAAATTTATTTCCATCTGCTATTTGGATCTATGCATTTACTATTTCAGTATATGAAATACTCTTTTTAGTAAGGAGTATTATAAGAAGGAGCTACCTTGATGAGTATAAGTTAAAGGTATCTTCCTTCAAAAGAGAAATAGTATCTTTTTCATCTTGAACTTTATATCCTAGACCTGATAGATATTTGAGATGAAGGGATAAATATAATTATAGACTCATATTTTTTCCTAGAAATAGGTTCAATAAGGAACCCAGTCACAGTCTCATGTTTGTTCTGCTAAAAGAAAAAATAATAATTTTCCTTGATGAGGGTTAGCCAAACTTCTAGAGATATATCATTTATTAGGTGCATCATTATATATTTTCCCAACCCAATGATAACTTACATTAAAATATTTATTAAATGCTACCTTACTTATAAAGCACAGTGCTAGATGCTTCAGATAGGAAGATGAAAATATATATTGTCCCATATCTCAAAGAGTTTATCACCAAACAGAAGCAATCAGAAAAATATGTAATTATAATTATGGTATGTATGCTAAATAATTAAAGTAAAAGAGGCAACATGGGCAACATAGAACATAGGCAGAGAGTCAGTCTTAGAAATGAGAAGACATGAATTCTAATCTTGCCTCTGACTATGTGACCAGAGCAAAACAACAGGCAGAGATGTGGAGACAAAAAGTTTCAGGGATGGGGTAGGATGGTGGATGGGAATGAGGGTTAAGGGACAAGTGAGATGGAGTGCATGAATGCAGAGGGATAAGGAAGATGAAAGATTGAAGTCAGAAGCCAAATAGGTCCTCTTTTGTTAGAATATAGGTGACATAAAGGAGAAGCACAATGTAAAATGTCTGGAAATTTAATAGGGCACCAAATTATGGAGTCTTAAATGCCAGAATTAGAGTTCACATTTTATGGTCTGAAAAAAAAGGGAGGATTTTTTAAGGGACTAACATGATCAGATTTCTGTGCTTAGGAATATCATTTTGCCAAAGTGATCCTAAAAGGATGAATTATAGAATCAAAAATTTGTGTTATGGAGACTTATTAGGAGTTTGTGGTATGTGGTAATGAACATTTGTATTAGAATAAAGGGTACATGAGTGTAGAGAGGAATATAATATATATTATGGAGATGTAATTAATAAAACTTGGCAACTGATTATATATATATATATATATATATATATATATATATATATATATATATATATGGATGAGTAAAAGAGAAGACTTAAAAATGATTCTGAATTGTAACCTGGACACCTTGAAGGATGGAAATACCTTCAAAAGAAATAGGAAAAATTTAAATAAAGTTGGTTCTGGGCAAAAGCAAGCAAATAAAAAAATCACACAGGAGGCAATTTTAGAATTATTATAACCAGATCTATTCTCTACTACATATAGAATCTCCACAGGGCACAATCTCCTCTGGTCATTGTTGGTCTACTGATTACATTTAGTGACTTGAACATTGCACACAGAGCATTGCCATGCTAGACCAGAGGTCTCATGATGGCTGGTTGTTATGGTAAATTATTATAGATTGCCCTCTACTATAATTTTCTGGGCTTTGTCTCTTTAGTACCAACTCTTGGTCATCTCAGATCCAATAAGCTAAGGTATGATTGAGAGTGCTAGTAAGCACTTAGTAAAATGTTTGTTGACCAACTGACTAGTCATAACTAATCCCTGATAAGAGCACTAATTCCTTAATCATAGATATCACATTCACCTAACAAACCCCTAAAATTCGATGAAGAAAATATACATCATGTGTAAACTTTAGTCTTATTTAGGAATAGATAGTCTCAAAATCTTCTCCAATTTAACTTACAAGTTAATTTCATGTAAAATACAGGAATATAATATAAGCTAATGAAAAAGATCATTATTTTCCTTACTCTTAGTTTAAATTGTGTCTTTCTGGCTGCTTGCAATATTCTCTTCTTTACCTTGGAGATCTAGACTTTGTCTATAATATTCCTGGGAGTTTTCAAGTTGGGCTGTGATCAGTTATTCTTTGATTTCATATTTTGCCCTCTGCTTCTAGAATATCAGGAAAGGTTTTCTTGATAATTTCTGGAGAGATGATGCCTAAAGTTTTTTTTTTTTATCACAGTTTACAGGTAATTCAATAATTTTTAAAATTCATCCTCCTGGATCAAATGTCAAGTCAATTGTTTTTTCCAATAAAATATGTCTTCTATTTTTTACCATTTTACCATTCTTTTGGTTTTATTGATTTTCTCATAAAGTCATTAACTTAGGGCAACAAGATGGTACAGTGGATAGGGCACCAGCCCTGAAGTCAGGAGGACCTGAGTTCAAATCTAACTTCACACACTTAATAATTACCTAGCTGTGGACTTTTGACCAAGATGGTGGAGAGAAGCCAGTCACTGTGCTAAGGTCTCCTGGCTTTCCCTCAGAAATAATAAGAAACAATCCTCTTAACCAAATTCAATCCAAAAAATCCAGAGAAGAACATCTACCAACAAGGTGTATTTCAGGTAACATGGGTGAACCGGGGGACAAAGCACAGAGAGCCAGTTCAGGGTTGGTGGGGTGAGGCCTGGATCTAATTTGAGATCAGCCTCAGAAACTTTGGCTTTGTAATTTGGGCAGAAGAGCTCCAGCAAAGTTGGAGGGAGAGTTCCAGAGCAGCAAGCAGGAGAGCTCCAGTCCGGTGGCTAAACATCAATCCAGTCAGCTCCACTGGTGTGGAAGACCAGGGCCACAGGTCCCATATATTCAACAGAGTCCCTATGTTCCCAGCTGAATCCCCCCAAGTCCTGTGAGAGAAAGGGACACTTCCTAGAACAAATACAGTAACAACCTCCCCACCCCCACAGCCTCAGGTGTGGGCAGCAGATCTCTCTCAGCATTGAGTGAATAATAAGATTAACTATATAGACTGAGTGCTCAGCCCACATTATTCAAGGTTAATTCAGACCCTACTCGCCCCACACTCCCCCCAGGCCTAGGGAGTGAGCAACAAATCAAGGTCATAGACACTCCAAAGTAAACCTCTAGCACCCCTACTTTACTAAGCAAGAATAAGATTCATAGACTTGCTAAAACCAGAGAGCTAAGTCTCTAGAGTTTTTAAAGCCAAAGGTTTGTGAACCAGCCCCTCTCCCAACACATGATCCTAGGAAAATGAAGAAAGGTCAGTGAAAAGGGGGGGGGGGCATTGAAAGCTCGAAGAAAAAGACCCTAACTCAGAGAGAGCTAGAACTTCTGAGAAGAATATGAATTAGGCTCCAGCCCAGAAAGACATAGAATAGATCAGGAAGGAGTTTAAAAATCAATTGGAAAAATTGGGAAAAGAAACCCAAGAGAAAATGAATACTTTGTAAGAGAAAATTAACACCTTAAAACAAGAGAAAATTTCCTTGGAAAATACAATTAGACAAATGCAAAAAAAAATTCTCTCAAAACTACAATTGGGCAAATGGAAAACTCCTTCAAAAAGGAGTTGGAAAAAATAAATTAAGAATATTCTTCTCTTTAAAAAAATGGAATCTATGGAAACTAATGCCTTCATGAGACAACAAGAATCTGTTAAACAAAACTGAAAAATAGAAAAAAATAGCAGAAAACATAAAATAACTCATAGGCAAAACTACTGACATAGAGAATAAATCCAGGAGAGGCAATTTAAGAATCATTGGGCTTCCTGAACATATTGAGGATAACAAAAATCTGGATAAATATTCAAGCATCTTTAGAAGGAAAATTGCCCTGACATCACAGAACAAGAGGGCAAAGTAGTTACTGAAAGAATAAATCAATCCTCTCCTGAAAAAGATTCTCAAAATGAAAACAGCAAGAAATAGTGTGACCAAATTAAAGAACTATCAGATAAAAGAGAAAATGAAAGTAAGAAAGAAACAATTTAGAAACCAAGGAACCACAGTAAGGATTACACAGGACCTGGATGCCTCAGCACCAAGGGATTGAAGGACCTGGAATATTATATTCTAAAGAGCAAGGGAGTTTGGAATGCAACCAAAAACTCACTATCCTGCAAAACTGAGTCTTCTCTTCCAGGGGAAAAGATGGACATTTAACGAAATTGGAGACTTCCAACATTTTCTGATGAAAAGTACAGAGCTAAATAGAAAATTTGAACTTCAAACAGCAGATTCAAGAGACACATGAAAAGGGAGAAAAAAGAAAAGAAAAATAATTGCTATCCAATAAGATGAAGCAGGCTATATCCCCACCTGGAAGAAAGATTCTTATAACTTTTGAGAATTGTAACTCTATTAGTGAGAATACACTTAGCCAGAAGTAATGGACACTCAACTTGTCTGTTACTCAGAATGATTTAAAAACAATATCCCCTTGGAAAGGGGGGAAAGTAAAGAAATAGGAGAATGGAGGAGATTGAATGGGGTAAACCACAATACAATAAGAGGTACAAAGGACATATTGCAATAGAGGGGAAGAAAGGAGAAGATAAAAACCACCTGAATCTTACTCTCTTCAGATTTGGCTCAAAGAAAGATTGACCTATTCACACTCAGTTAAGAAAATTATTTACCTTTCCAAAATTAAAAGGGGAAAGGGGGGGGGGGGAGAGGGGAAGAAAAGGGGAACTCATAGAAGGAAGGAAAGGAAGAAGGGGCAAAGGGGAAAGATAGTTGGGGAATGACTAAACAAACTGTGGTGTTTGTATGTTATGGAACACTATTTTTATATTAGAAACCAAGAAGGATGGGATCTCAGAGAAGCCTGGAAATACTTGCATAAACTGATGTTGAGCAAGATGAGCAGAACCAGAAGAAAATTTTATACCCTAACAGGAACATGGGGATGATGATCCTAACAGCAACATGGGGATGATGATCAACCTTAAGGGACTTGTTCACTCCAGTAATGAAATAAACAGGGACAGTTTTAAAGTATCTGTGATGTAGAATACCATCTTTATCCAGAGGAAAATTGTGGAGTTTAAACAAAGACTAAAATCTATTACCTTATTTTCTTAAAGTATCTTATATACTACATAATTTTACTATCTCTAATATTTTATTTTCTCCTCAAGGAGATGCTTTCTCTCCCAACATGTTGAATTTCAATCAACATATAGCATGGAAAGAATGTAAAGATTATCAGACTGCCTTCTGTGGAGGGAATGAGGGGAGGGAAGGGATGGTGGGGAAAAATTATAAAATAAAAACCTTACAGAAAATGATAAGTAGAAAGTACTATTGTATATAACTGGAAAACAAACAAAACATTAATTTAAAACATTTTCTAGCTGTGTGATCTTGGACAAGTCAGGTAACCCCATTACCTTACAAAAAACAAACAAAAATAAATAAATAAAATGTCATTACCTCCCCTTTTGCTCAATTCCAATTTTAAGAAATTCTTTTCTTCAGTGAGTACCTCCCTTTTCCATTTGACCAGTTCTACATTTTAAGATTTTTTTTATTCTTCTTCAGAGAATTTTTGTATCTCTTTCTACATTTCATCAATTTTGCTTTTTTAAGGTATTCTTCTTCTCATTGATTTTTTTTGTACCTTTTCTAACATTTGATCTAGTCTTTTTTTTTTAAGGCGATAATTTCTTTAGTATTTTTTGGTATATTTCTTGTACCAAGCTGCTGACTCATTTTTCATGATTTTCTTAGATCATTCCAATTTCTCTTCCTAATTTTTCTTCTACCTCTCTTACTTGATTTTCAAAACCCTTCTCTTAGATCTTTGGATATAGGAGCTTTGACTTTGTTATAATCTACTGAATATGTGTTTTGATCTTCCATATCAGCAAGGTAACTTTTCATGGTCAGAGTTTTGGTTTTCTTTTTGCCCATTTTCCAGTCTATTACTTGATTTTAGCTCTTTCTTAAAGTTTTGTTAAAACACTGTCCCAAGTTTTGGGGGTTTGTGCAACTATTTTCAGAGATACTTCTAGAAACCTATAAGTTTTCAATTTTTTCAAGGTGATATTATCTAGGACAGGTGTTTACTCTCCTCCTAGACTGGAAAATTGATTTAATCATTTTTTTTGGTATTCTAACTCTCCAGAATATTTTGTCATTATTTTAATATATTTGGAAGGATTAGAGACAGAGTTCAGGAAAGTCCCTAACTTTATTATACATCTTGGTTCTGGCTCCCCTATCTTCTTTGTTTGAATTCTATCTGTTTTGTTCATTCTGCAGCAGCAAAACCCCTTTTGCTTTGGTGTTTTATTTTGTCCAAGGGGAAAAAAAACTTCATTGTTTACCAACATTGTTCTTGGAGCTAACTGTTCAACAATAATAATAAACATATAGGAGCTGATGTAATCACTGATAGAAAAGAATAGGATAGGAAAGATAGGAATAAGATAGGAAAGAAAAAAAAATAGGACCCAGAAAAGGGTTTGGGGAAACTGTCATAGTTAAAGGGACAAAGTACTATGGACACTGAAAAAGAATGGACAAAGAACTATAATTAAAAAAGTGAATGCAATACAAATGTATCAAAAGCTACAAACCAGACAAAAGAAATAAATAATAAGGATCAAATGTTTTTAAATTAAAACTTAAAGCATAAGTGAATAACAATAGCTGGTATTTATGTGCTCTGACTTATATGTAATTAAAATACTGAACAGAATAGGACAAAATATACGATTGTTTCTTCTCCATTAGAGATTTCCTTCCATTATTGGATAGTAAACTTTTGGTGTAGTAATCAAACTATGCTTGAATCCATCCAAAACAGTTCCTCAAATCTAAAACATTTTTGTTCATTTTATCCTATGATGAACTTTATATGGTATGTTGAAATCTAAGTGTGTAGAGTTCCTGACATTCATTTTCCATACCTATGTTGCTATTCTGTCTAAAAAAAAAGAAAATTAGGTTAGCCAGGAATAACTTGTCCTCTTTGAAGCCATGGCAATCTTAGAATTTCCACTTTCATTTCTTATTTCACAGAACCCACTCTTTAAAAGAACAGGTTTTAGAATTTTGTAAGAAACTAAATCAAAATCACTAGATTATGGTTTTTAAACTTTCTCCTCTCTTATTTCTTTATTTGTTTTTTTGAATTGAAACATTTAGTCACATTCAATTGTAACTTATATTTTCAGTAATTTTCTAAATTACTTAATTTCTTAAAAACTATTTTTTAAAAATTCAACTTTTTAAATACCCTTGACTGAAGCACATCTGGACCTGGTTATTGAACTTTCAAAGGAGATTTGCTCTCTAAACATATTAATTTGACATCTTGGTTTTAATTCCCTGTTAATCTTTATGCTTCTTTGCTTCTGAGTCTGAAACCATTCTCTTTAGAAGAAAAAAATGTGGAAAAATGTACTGAGCACTATAGACATTCAGTCCTGAAGAGTTGTCCTTTCTATTCTTTAATCTTTTCTTTTATATAAATATTAAAAAGATTTTATACTTTATCTTTATCATTTAGCATGAACCTTTGAATTTTTTTCCCCTAATTATACTCTCTTTTCCTTCTTATTCATTTTTAACCCTTCATTTTTGTCTTATTTTTTCTCTTTACTTCAGGTCAATTATAATATGGAATTAAAGCTTGGAAAAAAAAACGTTAAGATCCCCACATTTCACACTCTAGTTTACAAATGCAAAAACTGAGGACAAAAGAGGTAATGTGATTTCTCCAAGGATAGATAGGTAGTAAATAGAAGAGCTTTTATTTGTAGTCATGTCTTCTAATTTCAAATGTTGTGTTTTTTCCATTATAATTTGTTTATTCCTTGGTATGTCACTTTTGTACTAGACATTAAATATTCTCCTCCATTTATCTTAGTGTCTTATAGCTTTAAGTAAACATTGTCTCATTTAACATAATGGTAATGGTACTTGAGGTGGGAAAAATATCTCACTGTCCAACTAATATATACAGTGTCTGAATAAGTCCTCTTTCCCATAAGTAAGGAGTGGTTGTTCAGTTCCCATTATAAGACTTCCAATAAAAAGGGACCCACTACATCCCAAGGCATTTCTTCCCCTTTCCATAGGTCTAATATATAGGACGTTAGAAAACAAAAAGAAGTCAATTCACTGTTTTCCTCTGTTGTTTCCAGTGATACTTGGAGGTTTTTGGGAAATGCAGCACCCAGGCACTTAGTCCAAAGTACATGGAGCATTATTTTTAGTTACATAGTAAATGCTAGTGCTTTTCTTGTTTGCTTTTTTTTGTTTTGTTCTATAAACCTCATTTCAGTTTGCTCTGGCATACCCATGCCAATATTTTTTTTCCAAATACTTTTTGATAAATTCAATATAATTTACCTTCAGAAACTAAGAGTGATTGTTCCCATCCTCCTATGTGATCCTCATGATTACTCAAAAGTTTAACAATCACAAATTAAAAACAAAACAACTAAGAATATTTGTTGCCCAGATTACTACATGTGATTGGCTGGAAAGGGCAATGAATTGGTCTTAATACAATTACCATACACAAACTTTAGATAGGTAGACCATTAATTAGAAAAGATAAAGAGAATGAATGAGATTGTCTTTGTGTGATCCTATAGTATTTTTAATGATCCCTTATTTGTCATTGAAATACCAATGCATCAGTTTAGCATAAGTATTTTTTGAAAATACTAATATTACTGGGAATCATGAAAGATCAAATGGATGGTGTAAGTAATTAGGCCGTAGAATATCACTAATAATGAACTGGTAATGTTCAACTGTATTAAGAACCAAGATGAAAGGTATTTGTAATCAGATTGCTTAAATAATCAGGCAAGAAACAGACAGGCTCATTACTGCACTACTTAATGTATTGGGAAAGACTTCTCAGCAGATCAGATGAAGTCCCCTGGACAGATTTATGAGAAAACAAGAGTCAAACAGGATATGAGGGCATGGATTAGTTATAATCTGAATTATCCCAATACATTAATGAAATTTCAGATTTTTTGATGTTTTGAAGTAGATAATATGTGTTTCCTTGACATCCCAAATTACATTTCTCCTTTTGTTATCAGTATTTTATAAATCCTTATTTGAGCATTCCAAACAGACTAGTTGAGAATTTTAATTTTTTAAATTTGTATAGGGGGAGGGGAATCAAATAGTTGCTAAAAAGTATTTTTGGGGCAAGTATTTTTATTTCTCCTAGGTGACAAAAGTGCATTTTGTTGGACAGAAGAGTTTGCAAAGTACTTTTATTATAGATCTCCTAAAATATGAATCAAATTTTAAGAGAACAAGCAAAGCAAGGTATGAATAAAATTAATAAAGGTCTAGACAAAGGAATGGAATGTAAAAGGGGGAGAGGGGGATAAGAAAAGAAGTAAAGCTAAATGGATTAAGAAAATGTTAAATTAAACATGATATTTTTCAGAAGATTTTTTCCATTGATGTAGAAAAAGCAGTAAAGATTTTGTATAGCTCATGTTATTCTTTATTTCTTTCTATTTATAGGTTGTGCTTTTTATTTTCCAAGTTTTCTGCAATCAAACATCCTTTCTATTTTGAAAAGACTTTAACCTGACTCTCCTTTAGCTTCTGTCAGGTAACTTGGCCTTTGCTTCTTCCTCCTTGTTGTTTAATCTGGTCTCTCACACTAAAAAGAAATCTGAATTTGAAGCATGGCTAAGTAAGTCAAAACAAATAAATCAGATCTGGTTGGAAATAATTGAATTTTGTTCCCTGGGAGAAAAAAAGAAAGAAATTGTTTAAAAATCTAATGGAAAAGTTTACTATTAATCCAAAGTATTTGTGCAAATATGTGTATTTATAAGATATACATGTGTCTATACATGTATATATATCCATATACATACTCATATATGTATAAAGATATATATAATATATATGCCTATGTAATATATATATATATGCATATAGTGTGAATAAAGTAGAGGGACTATTCATTCTCATTTTAAGATCTAATTTTAATATTTCCTCCTTATAGAGAATTCTGAGTTAATTTTTAAGTAAGTTGCATCAAGAGACATAATAGCTAGAAAGGAGAAAGCAACAATCAATTGTCAGAGCCTATCCTAATCAGACCAAATTTGTAATATTATGACTAGTTCGTGACAGCACATTTTATAAACAGTATTCATAAACTGAAGAGTATAGAGAGAAATCCAATCAGGAGACCTGAGATCATTTTTATTTTATATAGATAGTTAAAGGAATTTGTAGGTATTTAATGAAGTGAAGATATAACCTAATAGAAATATGATAACTGTTATCAAGTATTTAAAGGATTAAATTTATTGTACTTCT
Organism: Macrotis lagotis; assembly: GCF_037893015.1. NCBI lineage: Eukaryota > Metazoa > Chordata > Mammalia > Peramelemorphia > Peramelidae > Macrotis > Macrotis lagotis. The sequence goes on along the minus strand of NC_133659.1, from coordinate 142,342,420 downwards.
AGGAAAACAAAGCTAAGAGCAATGGGAAGAAGTTGAAACAAGAAAGGTATAGACATTATAATGGTGGGAAAGATTTCCTATTCTACAAATCAATAAACAAGCAATTATTAGATCCACACTATATGCCATACTATGTATTAGACCCTGGAGTATAAAGACAAAAAGAAAAATGAAACAGTTCCCCCCCCTCACAAAACCTATATGCTACTAATGTAAGCAAATAATGATATATATAAGTTAACTATATGGAAATTTAGTAGGGAAGGAATGGGGGAAGTCACAGTACCAGCAGTTGAGGAGTTCCAAAAAGATCTCATGTAGACAAATAATAATTAGAAATATTCAAAAAAGAATATGGTGGCCTTCTTAAGGACATTATGGATGGAATTCTTAAGCAAATATAGGTAAAACTACATGTCCTCTTTGTTTCTATTCAACTATAAAATCCTGTAATTCTTAGTGTTTTAGAGTAACAGAATGTTAAATAGTTATAGATACACATTTTATATCTATATGCTTATGTGTATATATAAATATATATATAAATATATAACATAAATATTATATAGGTATACATACATGATTCTCTTTATCATTTTTCTCTCTTCTTATATGATGTCACTTTTAATTTCTGTCTGAAAGGTTCATTTCCAAAATAGTTTTCCTTGGATCACAAAGGATGCCAGAGAATAGAATTTGACAAAACAATTCACTGGCTCTAATTTGCCATTTCTTTTATAGACTGTTAAATTTGCAACGAGAGAAAATTGAATAGGATTTACTGAATGCTTGCTTTTCTTATGTAGAACATTATACAAGTTCTCTCTAATTTTATATAACTATTTAGAAATTATCAATAGGTTTCCAAGTCATAATTAATCCTTTTTTGAACCTAGGACAATAGCACAAACTTGACCCAAAAACAAATGACACAAGATTAACTCTCAATTTATCTTTGCTAAGAAAATTCAGGTGTGGAGGAAGCTAGGTGGCACAGTGAATAGAGCACCATCTCTGTAGTCAGGAGGACCTGAGTTCAAATTTGACCTTTGACACTTGATAATTACCTAGCTGTGTGACCTTGAGCAAGTCACTTAACCCCATTGCCTTGCAAAAAACAAATCCAAAAATTCAGATGTTTCTGATACCTGAAAAAGACCTAGTGTATGGAAAGATACTGGAAAGGGATAATAAGAATGTGTTTTTTGGGTACACTGGCAGTATTATGAAAGCATCAAGAAAGAAAGCAACTGAGTATGTCTATAATAGGGAAAAGATAAGGAGAACTCCCCAGCAATATTTCCCAAGACTGGATATAAAGAGCAGTTGAATTTTACATGAATTTTACATGTAAAATTATAAATTTGACTGTTTAAAAAGTGATCAAAATATATTCATCTGATTTTATTGATTCTATCAAACTCAAAATGAAACTGAAAGCAAACCATCTAAATATCTAAAAAAATTGTCTTTGTTACTTAGCAGACACAACTTCATTTTCTCAAAAAAAAAAGATAAGACTGTAACTAATTCATTGTACAAAAGCAAAACCTGGTACCAAATGATAATTAAATTTGCAGTACTATACCCACAAAATGAGTCATTGTTTATCTTGAAGGTACCATTAGAAATAGAAAAATGTAGGAACAAAATTTGTTTTGAGTTGAAATAAACACAAAATTTATTTGTAAACATTTTTGTCTATCTGGACCAAATGAAGCATTTGATTTTAGTGATATGCATTATTTCCTTATTCTAGAATAAATGCTGTGATTAGTGTTTTGGAGTGAGAGTGTTTGTGTGTGTGTGTGTGTGTGTGTGTGTGTGTGTGTGTGTGTGTCTATGTCTGTGTCTGTGTCTGTGTCTCTTTCTGTGTTCTACAGAGTACAAATTCTTGAATTGAACCAGTTTGCTCCTCCTTTAAGCTTGTACCTCTGTTAAGTGGTTCTTATTATCTGAAAGCATTATTAATACTGATTAAAAAGTGAATGTATAGCATGGATTTATTATGTGGTTTTCCAATAAGTTTCTCTCTAAAATGAATAATAAATTTTCTTGGAATTGACTTCTAAGGGCTGAGCCAAGATGTCAGAGTAGAGAAGTACTCTGTAGATCTCTTCTAATGTTTCTTCCTTAGAAATTTTTAAAAATGTCTCAAATTGAATTTTGAAGCACCTGTGAACAAAAGGTCAGAATGAGGCATTCTTCCAGTTCAAGGTGGAAAAAAGAGATCTGTGGCATGTAAGTGGAACTTGGCCCACAGGCCATATGTTTGTAATAACAATAATGGAATTAGATGGTGACAAGAGAAGCAGAAACAACTTTGGAAGCCCCAGAAACAGAGATGGTAAGGGAACCTAGCAAATGGTAACAAAAATGGTCACAGGTCCCTGTATTAGCATTAAACATAAGAAAAGACATTGTTTAACATATCCCATACTGTACCCATTTTTGTGTCATTCTTCAAGAACAGAGAAGAAACATGTTTAGTCAAGAGGAAGTGGAAATGATGAAGGATAGTTTAGCAGAAAATGGCACTTTTGGTCAAGCAGGAGTGGAATCCCTGAAGGGCTTTATAGTTTCAAGCCCCAAGGGATCAGGAAATCTTAGAAAAAGTAATATTTCCAGGCCCAAGGGAAGAGGGACCTGAGAAACAGTATGAATTGCAAACACAGAAGATTAAAGACCCTTCCAAGGTAAGAATCAAATTCATTCCAAGAGAGCAGTGATCCTACATCTTCAAATCATCCTAAATCCCAAATCACACCACTTTGGAAGCAGTAAAAGTTTCTAAACCTCCAGAAATAGCTCTGAAAATAGCAGTACAAAAAAACTCCCCAAAATCTTAATTTTAATATAATGCCCTTTTTGCCCACCATCTGCGCCCCCCCCCCTTTGGGGAACAAAATGAAATAGAAACATAAAATACCAAATCAAGAAATATGGTGGGGACAATGAACAAACACCAAAAATGACATGACAATAAAAAAAAACTATTATGGTGAAAGAGAAGATCAAACAACAAATAAAGAAGGCAATAAAGTCAAATTAGAAAGTATTAGAGGGGGAAAAATGTGAAGTAGAAACAACTCAAACAAGATTTTCAGGAAGAGTTTAAAAAAACATTAAGAGAGAGATGAAAATTGGGCAAAATAATGAAAGCAAAGGGAAAAAATAAAGAAAAGATAATTACTATCCTTGGATTTTAAAAAGCACAAAAAAGCACTAAAAAAACAAAACCTTAATGAACACAATTAACCAAATGGATAAAAGAGGAATAAAAATTTACTGTTGAAAATAGCTTCTTAAAGAGCAGAATGGGCCAAGAGGAAAAAGATAATCATTCCTTTAAAAAAAATTGGATAGAACAAGTGGAAGTTCAGACTCTTTGAGATAGCAAGGAACAATAAAAAGTCAAAAGAAAAATAAAATAAAATGAAAAATATTTCATTAAATAAATAAAAGATCTGAAAAAATCAAAGAGAAATATTTTATGAATTAGCGGATTACTTGAAAACCATGATCAAAGAACAATGCAAGACATATTCCACAAACTGAAACAGGAACAGTGCCTTGATATCCTTAAATCAGAGGGCAAAATAGAAATCCAAGCTAGATGGGTTCTCAAGTGAATGTGATCAAACATTTAAAGAACAAATAATTCTAATACTATAGACATGGTTTAGAAAAATAGGCAAAGGAGGCATCCTTACAAATTCCTCCAGTACACAAATATGTTGGTGATACCTATACCAGGAAGAACAAAAAACAAAGTAGATAACACTGTAAACTAATTTATGCAATGAATATTGATGATTTTATTGCAATATATCAAAAAGATCATATACTAATGTTTGTCCTTCATTCTCAAAGAAGACCATGACATTAGGGAAGTGATACCATGACAAGTACATGAATTGGATTTTGAGTGAGGGGGTTACAGTGCTAAGTTACCAGTCTCACTTTCTCCTCCAGAGCCATCTGGGTCCAATGGCCAGATATGAATCAGGTCAATTGGAAATGGCCCTGGATGTGGGGCAATCAGGGTTAAGTGACTTGCCCAAGGTCACATAGCTAGTAAGTGTCAGAAGGCTGGATTCAAACTCCTGTCCTCCTGCTTTCAAGGTCAGTTCTCTATGTACTGTGCCATCTAGATCAGTTGGGATTTATCTAAGTAATGTAGAGCTGGTTCAATATTAGAAAAACTTTCAATAAGATTGTTCAGATCAATAACATACCCAACAAAAATTACATGATTATCTCAATAGATGTAGGAAAAAAACTTTTGACAAAAGACATACCCATTACTATTAAAATAAACACTAGAGATGATAGAAATAATTGGAAATTTCTTTTAAAATAATAAGTGGTATTTGTTTTAGATTATCAGCAAGCATTTTGTGTTATTGGGATAAGCTAGAAGCCTTTCCAACAAGATCAGGGGTAAAGCAAGGAAGTCCATTGAAACCACTATTTTCAATATTGTCACAGAAATGCTAGCTATTGTTAATAAGAAAGAAAAAAGAAAATGGAAGTAATAGACTCTGCATTAAGGAAATAAAATGATCACTTTTGACAGATAACATGATAGTATACTTAAGAGAATCAATTAAAAATCTAAAAATAGATAATAATTTCAAAAAGGTTCTAGGAAACAAAATAAACCTATATAACCTATATGTGTGCTTGTGATTACAAGCACATATATTACCCACAAAGTCCTATATGATAAGGTAGGGAAAAAATCCACTTTTTAGCAATTTCAGATATTATAACATACTTCAGAGTTTACTTGCTAAGATAAACGTAAGTTATATGAACACAATTACAAAAGATCTTTTACACAGTAAAAGTCAGACCTAAACAACTGGAGAAATACTAATTATTCATGGGGTAGATCAACTCAATATAATAAAATGTCAATAGTATGTATAACATATTCAGTACTGTACAACTGAACTACCAAAAATATTTTCTAAAAGTATAAAAAATAATAGTAAAATTCTGATGGAAGAACAAAAGGTCAAGAAAATCAAAGGAATGAAAAAAATGAAAGTGAAGTAGTAGCATGAGGTTTCTAACTACATTACAAAGCAGTAATCATCAAAGTAATTTGGTACTGTATAAAAAATAGAGGGGTAGACCAATGGAATAAATTAGATACACAACACACAGTAGCAAATGATCATAGTAAGCTCTTGTCTGATAAAAATAAAAACTTTTGGGAAAAGAATTCACTGTCTGACAAAAATTGCTTGGAAAACTGGAAAGTAATTAGACAGGTATTATGTAAAGACCAAAATCTCACTCAGTATACAAAAATAAGATCAAAATAGGTAAAATGCTTTAGACATAAAGAATGATATCTTTAGCAAATGAGCAGAGCATGGAATATTTCACCTCTTATAAATATGAATAAAAATTATGATCAAATAAGAGATAGAGAACTTTAAGGCATGTAAAATGAATAACTTTGAATAAAAGAAATTTTTATAACATCTTTTGCTCAATGCAACCAAGATTAGAAGGAAATTAGGAAAATGAAAAAAATCTTTCTTTGTTCAATGCAGCCAAGATAGGAGGGAAAGCAAGAAAATGAAAAAAAAATGCTAGCATACTAACATTCTCTAGTTGATAGTCAAAAGATATGAATTGGGAATTTTCAGAAGAAATCAAAGCTATTTATAATCATTTAAAAAAGCTCTAAATAGGGGGTGGCTAGGTGGTACAGTGGATAGAGCACTGGCCCTGGAGTCAGGAGTACCTGAGTTCAAATCTGACCTCAGATACTTAATTACCTAGCTGTGTGGCCTTGGGCAAGTCACTTAACCCCATTGCCTCGCAAAAAATAAAAAAATAAAAATAAAAAATAAAAAAATAGAAAAGCTCTAAATCACTATTGGTTAGAGAAATGCAACTCTGAAATGCTACCCTGTACATATCAGATTAGCTAATATGTCAAAAAAAGAAAATTATAAATACTGGAGGGGATAAGGAAAAAATAGTACTTTAATGAACTTTTGGTGGGATTGTAAACTAGTTCAAGCATTCTGGAATACAATTTGGAATGTTCCCCCAAAGGCTATAAAATTGTGCATATCCTTTAGTACAGAAATACCACTATTGGGTCTGTATCCCAGGAGATCAAACAAAAGAGAAAAGGAACCATATGAATAAAGATATTTATAGGAGCTTTCTTTTTTGTAGTAGAAAAAATTGGAAATTGAAGGAAATTCATGAATTGGCAAATGACTAACAAGTTGTAGCACATAAAAATGATGAGTTGGATGGTTTAAAAAAACTGAGAAGTCTTATATAAATTCATGAAAAGAGAAATAAGCAGAACCATGAATAAACTGTGCCTCAAATAGAGCAATAATGTAAACATAATCAACAACTTAACTATTCTAATCAAGACAATGATCTAAAACAAATATAAAAGACATGAAAAATGTCATCTATCTTCTGGGTGAGAAGGATGAATTCTGAATTTAAACTGAAGCAAACTTTTTTTTTAGGTTTTTGCAAAGCAAATAGGGTTAAGTAGTTTTCCCAAGGCCACAGAGCTAGGTAATTATTAAGTGTCTGAGATCAGATTTGAACTCAGGTACTCTTGACTTCAGGGCCAGTGCTCTATCCACTGTGCCTAGCTGCCCCCAAAGCATACTTTTTAAAACTTTATCTTTGTTGTTGTTTTTGTTGTGTTTCCTTTTGTCAAATGGTTAATATGGAAAAAATGTTTTGTTTCACTTCATATATTGAATTAAAATTGATTGCCTTCTTAAATAGATAGAAGCAGCAGGAAAGAAGGAAAGAATCTGGAAATCAAAATTTTTTTTTTTAATTTAAGGCAATGGGGTTAAGCAACTTACCCAAGGTCACACAGCTAAGCAATTATTAAGTGTCTGAGCTCGGATTTGAACTCAGGTCCTCCTGACTCCAGGTCCAGTGCTCTATTCATTTGACTCCCAGGTACCCCTCAGATTTCTTTTTAAAATAATTTTTTAACATTTTTATTACATACAATTGGGAAATTTTTAGAGATAAATTTTTTTTGAAAATGTTACAGAAAATAAAGCTATTCATCCTTGTTCTCAGCTTTCAAATTATTGCTATTTTTAATTTAAAGCAAATTTAACTTCTTTTTGAAGTATGCCTGGGAAAATATGTAAATATCTCACAAATAAAATATTTGTCATGTACCTGTTTTGACATCTGAATTTACAAGCAGTAAAACTGCCAGAATTCTAACCTTTAAGAAAGAAATATATGAAAATTAATTTTCATATCTTTAAAGTTTCAGTGTTCATTATCTTGAGCCTGATGAGCTTTCTGCATTTTGTATATAGACTAAAGTAAAGAACTTTGAAAAGAAACTATGTGCATTCTGAATATTGAAACTATGTATGTGATTCAAAGCCAATTCAATAAACTTCATTTTTAAAGTTTGTACCTCAGGTACTATGCTTTACAGAAAACGATGTACATATTAACAACATTGTGAGAGGAACAACCTTGATGGAAGTGGTTTCTCTCAGCAGTTCAGAGAACTAGGACAACCTTATTAGACTGGCTATGGACAAATGTTATCCCTATACAGAGGAAGAAAAACAAAACAAAACAAACAAAACATACACACACAAATTATCTCTTATGCATCTCTTTCCTTTAATCCTATTTCTTCATACCAAAAATAACCAATCTGCAAACATGTTCATCAAAAATATGTATGTACAACACTTACCTGACTGTTTGCCACTGAGGGGAGGCAGGTGGGAAGGGAGGATGGAAAGAAATTTTGTACCTTTAAAAATATACATGTACACATGGATGAAAATAAATAAACAAACAAACAAATAAATAAATGAAAGAACAAATAAAAATAAATGAATGAAAGAATGAATAAACAAATAAATAAACACAAAGGATTAAGGAAAAACAAAATGTACCCTGGAATTACAAAGTCAAAAATAAAATAGTTCCTGCTCTCTATGAAATATCAGGATCCAAGCTCACTCCTCTCATTTAAATACCCTGTTTTCCAGAGCTAAAGTAGACCAAGGAAGCTATACCCTAATTGGTCTAACAGTGATCGTGTTTTATACCAACCATTTGTTTCAACTAAAATAAAAAACTCATGGTTCCTGAGCTTAGGTAAGCACAAAAATCCCAGACATGAAGCCTTGCTTTGAGCAGACATTCTGACCCTAGAGGGGCAACTAAATGGTTCAGTACATAGAGTCCTGGCCTAGGAATCAGTAGAATAGGAGTTCCAATCCAACTTCAGACACTTAATAGTTGTGTGATCTTGGGCAAGTCACTTAACCCTGACTGTCTGGCATCTAGGGCCATCTCCAGTCATACTGATTCATATCTGGCCACTTGACCCAGATGGCTGCAAAGTAGAAAACGAGTCTGATGACTTAGCACAGCGCCCCCTCAACTCAAATCTAATTTACATGCTTGTAATGGCATTACCTCCCTGATATCATGGTCTTCTTAGAGAATGAAGGACAAACATTATTATTATTATTATTATTATTATTATTATTATTATTATTATTATTGACTCTAGACAACTGTGCCTCACTATTGCTGTTATACCTTGCTACTGTTGCTATACTACATTGTTTGATTCTTTATCCAGCTATAAATATATAAATCAAGGTTTAACCCTATTGCCTCCTATCTCCCACTAGAGGAAGCCCCAACATGTCTCTAACTTCTCTACCCCAGTGGCATTAAGAAAGCTTTTTTTTTTTTTTTTGCTTTAAACCCACATGAGTTCTTTGCTATTTTTGGAGTTAAGAATAACTGCAAAACCTCTGGTTACTCTTTGGTATTTTTTTACCAGAACTGACAGAACTAGACTGCTGAAAGAAAGATATTTTTCTTGATTGGTCTGTGGGAGAAATTGTTGTTTTACTATCATATTAATAACTAATTCTTTTATTTTTTTAGGTTTTTGCAAGACAATGGGGTTAAGTGGCTTGCCCAAGGCCACATAGCTAGGCAATTATTGTGTGAGGCCAAATTTGAACTCAGTTCCTCCTGACTCCAGGGTATGTGCCACCTAGCTGCCCCAATAACTAATTCTTAAACTAAGTTCAAGGATTTTTTTTTTATTTTCTTTTATTGCCTCATTTAGTGGCTGGCCCCTAAAGAAGGTCAGTCAGACTTTAAAGGGCATGACTGATTGAAAAGATTGCCCTAATCATAGAGAACCTGATCCCTGATCTTGGGTGGGATCCCAACTAAGGAGGATCTGTTTAGAAAATAAACAAAATCTAATATAGGTGAATTCTTGCCCTAAAAGAGCCCCTATTCTTGCCTCTCCATTGGGGTTTAGGTGACCTAACACTTGAAGGAGAAAAACAAACAAGAATGATCTGGGTGGAGATGGATTTTCTTGTCTGGATTGATGAAGGGAGTTGAGTCTCATGATCAAATCTCAATAAGAGCAGAAGGAGCTGAAGATCAAGAGAACAATGTCCACATTAACAACAATATTGTGAGATGATCAACCTTAATGGAAGCAGCTCCTTTCAGCAGTTCAGAGAGCTAGGACAACAGTACTAGACCAGCTATGAACAAAGTCATCCCCATCCAGAGTAAGAAAAACAAAATAAAACAAAAGAGAAAAACCAACCCTTCAGAATCTGATGAACACTTTATAAAAATCATCTCTTGTGTATGTACCTTAATCCTAATTCCTCATACTGAAAATGAGGAATCTGTAAACACATTTATCAAAAATGTGTATATACAATGCTAACCTGAATTGCTTGAGCCTTTTGGGGAGGGGAGTGGAATGGAGGGTGGAAGGAAATTTTGCAACTTAAAAGTATACATGTGTGGGGTGACTAGGTAGTGTAGTGGATAGAGCACAGCCCTGGAGTCAGGAGGAACTGAGTTCAAATCTGGTCTTAGACACTTAATAATTACATAGCTGTGTGGCCTTGGGCAAGCCACTTAACCCCATTGCCTTGCAAAAAAAGAAAATATATATGTATATATGTGTATATACATATATGTACATGTACATGTGTACATATGGGTGAAAATATTTTTTTTAAAAAAGAAGGTGCTGAAGACTCCTAGCCCACTTCCTCAATAAATGTGCAACAATCAGGGCTAACTTTCACTTATCAGTGAAATTCCTTTATTCAAAAGTATATTAAGGCTTTCAGCCTTTCTATTATTTTGTCTGTGGTTACTGAGAAAAACTACTGATCATCGATTTATTGATTATTTGTTAACTTAATCAATAACATGATAAATAATTTCCCAGAAACTCTGTATCAAGATTTTTCATACCTCATGCTTGGCTGAAATTAAGAATCTGTATACTACCAATCATTCGATTAACAATGAATAACTGCTATATGCTTTGTGTTGGACACTGGAATTGTATAAAGAAAAGTGAACTCATATTTGCCCTCAAGAAGCATATACTCTGCTGGGGCAGTTAGCAAAATATATATGCAAAAAAAGTATGGGAAACACATGAAATATTTTCAAAGTAATTTTTGAAGAGAGGATACTAAGAGGCAATAGGAATAGGAAAAGCATTTGTAGAAGGTAGCATTTGAAATTGACTTATGAAGAAGATTAGAGATTTTAAGGAGTAGGAGAATAGTGGGGACAGCCAGTGTGAAAGCACAGATCTAAGCAAATGGTAAAAGTAACCCCTTTATTTCAGCTAAATAGATGGTCACCATATTGAATATGTATTTTCTTCAGACATTGTGAAAATTTCATTTCTATCATGCTATTAGAAAATAGAGTACCCTCTAAGATTACCATTCCTTTATCCTTCATGTTAAGGCATTTTCTATTAAGGAGTTTTCTAAACCATCCCATGAGACAGGATACCTGCCAAATTTGTACTGTGTAAGGAAGAATGAAGGGCACAAGAGGGTCCACTAGAACTATATCCAACATTAATATATCTATTTAGCAAATAATAAGTCTTCCTGGAGCTTGGAATCAAGAAAACATAGGTTCAGAGAGCATTTTCCCTTTCAAGTATGAGATTAGTTTTTCACAGACAAGGCTCTTGGGATGCTGGACCCCTATCAGGAGCAGCTGAAGGACATGATGATTCAGCTGTGATAAGTAAGGACAAATCTCTAGACAAGAGGCTTAAGCACTATTTTGCAAGTAAAATTGTACAGGGATATTCAGCAAAAAGCAATATCAGCTCTTTAATACCTCTAAAGTCTAAAAATTTCTGCTCCATTTAGATCTTTAATGGGAAGCTATAGAGGGCAGATTATGGAAAGAAAGGGTATTATTATGGGTTTCTGGGGGTTCATATCTTCATGGGAAATCCAATACTATTTTTTTTGTAGGATAGTTAAAGCTTTAGGAGATGCCCATATCATTGTATGTGGTTAACAGCAAACAATATCACATTCCAAGGATCATGAAACATATTTCTTCTCTAGTGATAGGCATTAAAGAAGCGAGAAAAGCACCTGATCAACAGGGAAATGAGGAATAATTTTCACAGTCTTGGGAATCCATCAATTATGAAAGGCTCTGACTCTATAAGTGTATCAAGGGAGGCAGAGCTTAAACCTTGAACCCCAACCTAATCAGATCATGGGGACTACTCTGTTCCTTTAGAAAGGAAACAGACTAACCCATATAACATGAGGGGGAAGGAACCCTGGTACATAATGATTTCATTATGTTTATATTAAAAATAGTTCTCTTTTTGTTATTATTGCTAGTTCTTTGTCTATTAAAATGGTTTTTACCTGTCTATTTTTGTTTTCACAGTAAGCAATATTTTGAAAATTAAATAAAAACATTGAAATATATATACACATATTTAGATACTAAACACCCTAATCATTTACTGCCCAAATAATAGGAGTAAAACTCTTACCTAAAAGAAAATTGACATTTGCACTGGGCAGAAACAAATTGCATGCAGTTTTGAGAAGCAATAAAGGGAATAGCCCTTGTCCAACTCTATCCAACTGGAAAGAAGTAGAATTTTTTAGCAGTCTTCAATAGGAATGTTAATGCTATCTTTTAAGTTATTCATAGAAAATCTGTCCTATATCATGTCATATACATTATATTTTTGGAGAACACATCATAGTTCATAATGGTCATAATAATAAACTCTCTATACTCCAGTTTCTTTTTCTATAAAATACAAATGTTAGGTCTGATGGACTCTAAGCCCCTTCTAGTTCTAAATCTCTGATCCTATTATATCTATAGAAGTAGATAGTCCAATATGATGTGATACTTTCAGAAATTAAATTCTTAGGCTAAAACAGAAACAATTGCACCGAGGAGGAAAACAGTTGAGTTGTCTTAAAAAAAAGAAATGTGAATTCACTTAGAAATCATTAATGAGTTTTAATTTCTAAAATATTATGCAAAGCAGTTGATTAGCAGCAGAAAGTTCTAGAGTCCTTTGGGAGAGACTTCAAAGTTCCCCTAATCACTAGCCCTAGGTGGGTTTCATCTCCCTCCTGTCATCCACTCTCCTCCATGAATTCAGATTTCTAGAAGACAGTATAATCCACTAAGATCATCCTATTCCAGAATAGCTCCCTCTGATGTAGAAGTCTGATCTCTCGTTAGACTCCAACATCCATCTCTGGGTGCTCTTGCCACCATTATAATGACTTTCTTCATGGATATGATCCATCAATATATCCGATGCAATAAACTTTTATCAAGTATCAACTATGACCAAACACCAGGCTAAGGGCTAAGGATACAATTAATAAAAAAGATAATCTTTGCCCTCAAGGAGCTTACAGTATTATGGGGGAAGAGGAGTGTACAAAAGGAGGCAGGAAAGTGGGAGGGAGGGAAAAGAAAGCACCAGGGGGGAATTTTGTTCCATAGAGCTGAAAACATATTAAAAGTGAATATCTAACTTGCTCCAGAATGACAAGAAGTTCAAAAATGAATAGGTATCTGTCAAGTCCTAATTCATACCAGTATCCCACTGGTTTGATGCTTTCTTGACTTGAAAGTATTTTTTCATTAACAAAAAAAGACATTTAAAAAAAGAAATAAATAAAAGCTATTTTAAATGACTGCTCTTCCCATGCTTACAGACAGACATGATAGGAAATACAATACATGTATTTCCAGCTATTTTTATTAATGGATGAGTCAATACAACCTCCTCAGGATTTGTTATCTCTCTAAACAAAATGGAGAGAAGTGAGCTAAATGATGATATAATTAAATGGATTTGAAAGTGGTTAAATGAAAAAACAAGAGCAGTGAAAACGACTTCAACAAGAAACAGATCTGTATGGAGAGTGTATTGATTTAGAAAACCACAAATTAATGCTATCTGTTATATTGTATTTTTATTACTTTTGCTAAACACTTCCCATTCACACAACCTTATCTGAACTTCATTTTGCTTCTCACATTTCTGGAAAAGAATATTCTTAAATAATTCATTACTTATCCAAGAACAAGTTATGCCAGCTAAAGTGATTGGGTTTATATGTTTTTGGCAGTTTGCTAAACTTGTAGGTTAAGAACTTCTGTAATCAAATATTTTTCCGAGATTCTCTCCAACATTTGATGAAGTCTTTTATGATTTTTTTGTAGAAAAGATGAGAGATGTAGGATAAAGTATTAAGATTCAGTCCTCAGGCAGCTAGGTGGTACAGTGGATAGAGCACCTGCCCTGGAATCAGGAAGACCTGAGTTCAAATGCCACATCAGATATTTAATAATTACCTAACAAAATAAAACCAGGCACATCATTTAAAAAAAAAAAGATACAGTCCTGGATGATTGGATGGACATAAAACATAACCATGAATATTCAATGTTAATTTAGAAGTAGGGTTGGTGGAATGCCCTAGAAATTTGTCATTCACCATATTATATTCAACATTTTTGTATATTATTAAAGTGAGGGCAGATATGGCATGTTTTCAAGTTTTTTCAGGAAATAAATCTGAAAGGGATTGACATGCTGCTTTAAAATACAAGTCAACAGTGTAGAATAATGACCTAAAACTAACAAGATGACATGCAGAATGTACAAAAGAAAAATGTAAATATATTTTTATTAAAAATTCAGGGGCAGCCAGGTGGTGCAGTGGATAGAGCACTGACCCTGGAGTCAGGAAGATCTGAGTTCAAATCCAGCCTCAGACACTTAATAATTACCTAGCTGTGTGGCCTTGGGCAAGCCACTTAACCCTATTTTCTTGCAAAAACCTAAAAAATAAAAGAATTAGTTATTAATATATATATATATATATATATATATATATATAATATATGTGACCTTTGGAAAGTCACTTAACCCCATTGTCTTACAAAAACAAAACAAAAAAAAAATTCAACCACAGAATTACAGAATAGAGGAGAGTTAGCTGAACACTGAGCTATCTAAAAAAAATCTTAGGTACAATGAATGGACTACAGGGTCAAAATAGCAACAATATGACATGATAGACAAAAAGTTATTATGATATTTAAACTTTGTTATTCAAAACAGATCTTGGTCCATCACATTATTGAGTTTAATTCTAGATGAAAATGACAGAACAGTTGGAGAATTTGAAGTCAAGCATTATATGAGTCACCAAAGAGAACTAGGTGTATCTCTTCTTCTCATGCGCATATAGTAGCATGTCATAGGGGTTAGATGTATTTTATTCATGTGGTACTAAACTAGCAGCAGAGGCAAGTCTGGGTTTTCTTTAAGGAAATCTGAACTGCAAAATCTATCTAAAAGTAGAATAGGTTGCATTGGGAGGTATCAGAATTCCCATCATTCAGGATTTTTAATCAAAGAATAACTGGATTATTTGTCTGAAATGTGGAATGTATTTCTTCTTCAGTTCTCAAACCCCTTCCAAATCTGAGCTTTTTGATTTACATTTATGGAAGGTCAATCATGATTTATAGTACTGTGAAACTAAACAGCCTTTCATAGCCCCGCTTAATTTAAATTATTTAAAGACAATCATATTGCTATATTTTAATAAATATATTTCCACTATATATCCTCATTGACATTTCAAACTTATTATGTTACCCTAATTCTGACCCCACCTTCAAACTTTCCTAATTCTATGAAGGGCACCACTTTCCTTTCAGAAATCCAGATTCTCAAAATTCGAGACATTCTATGTCCAATCAATTGTTAAATCATATCAATTCTACCTTTACCATTTTATTCACATTCATCCTCCTTCCATTCATATACATTGCCACTACTGTACATTAATTTTTCATCATTTGTCAATGAGACTTTTAAAATAACTTCCCAAGTATTCTCTGTGCCTTGTCTCTACTCTTCTACTCTATCTTCCACACAGTTCTGAATTTTTTCTTAATGTTATAGTCTGACTATATCGATCTCATGTTCAAACCAATAGTCTTTTGTCTAGCATATGAGTCTAACCTCCCTTTCTAAGCTTACTTTTAGCTACTGCCTCTACCCCAACACCCATCATCAAATTATTTTGTAAATAGAATGAACTACTAGCTAGTTATAAATTATTATTCCCACCTGCTGATTTTGTCTTCACATTGTCAATGCTCTTGATTGAATAATCAAAGGACAATTGGATTGAATAATTTAGAGGCACTTAATAGGTGATCTACTATCATGTCTAGTTTAGCCTTATCCTGCTGCCTACACCTCTCCAAAAAACAGAGTGGAAAACAACATGTCTGTCCTATGATTTCTGCTAGATAAGGAATAATAGCAGTAATGGTGGATCTTGGAGTCTTGTCAACATTGACAAAACAGACAACCAAGGACCATGGGAATCTGAGTGGGATATATATATATATATATATATATATATATATATATATATATATATATATGTATATATATATATACTTCTCTACTGACCCACTTGTTTCATCCTCCACACTTAAGGAAGTAGGAAATTACATTCAGTACATTATGTTAGTTAAATGTATTAAGCCCCCCACCAAAAAAAGTGAGGTGGCACTTATGCCACCTTTATGGCCATGGCAAAGAGCTAACACCAGAAACATATTTACATATGTCCACAATCTATTGAACTAAATTATACTATGCATTATAAGAATTTATTGATGTGTCACACCCACAAGAAAATGTGATCTATCAGTTCTGGCAAAAGGGCTAGACAGAAGTAATTTGTTATTCAAAATATCTAAGCATGAGCCTCTTCAGTGTTGCATACTTTCTGTAATAGATATCATGTGCTTCAACTAGACAACATGAAAAAGCAGGGGGGAAGAGGGGAGGAAAGAAAGTTAAATAATAACATTATTTTATATTATTTAAAAGAAATATCATTATACAAAATCATCTATTTTCCCCTATTTTACTATGTTATAGAAATGCTTGTTTTATTAAAATACAGGATAAAATGAATTAAATAAAAAAATAAATCACCCCCCAAAAAAGGAATTCATTGATATGCAAAAGACAATCAAATCAGCCATCTTTCTTGTCAGGTCCCAAACTTTTTTCAGTAAGAAGACAAATTGAAAAGGTTAAGTTTTATATTGCTTTATAGGAACTTAATGCCTCCAATATCAGTGACTAAAACCTACATTCATCCATACCTCCTCCTGCTGATCCTCAATTTACTGGATTTAGCTACACAGGGATTTTATTTTCCCAAGCTACATACAGGGTATGCTGCTAAATGTTTACCAGTTGTGTCCCAAAAAAGAATACATGCATATTATATTTTTAAGTTATTATGCATTACAAACCCTTTTATGAATCTAGACTAACAATAAAACAATAAATTGAGCAGAGATTTATAGAGGATTTCCAAGTTATATAAATGTTTACACTAACAATTTAGCAATTTGCTAGTTCAAGTTGGCTCCCTGGGTATATACTAATGTACATACATCATATGTATCATGAAGAGGAATTCAATTCAATTTTCATTTAGGCAACAAATTGTACAATCACAGAATCATAGTTGTAAAGCTAGAAGAAATTCAAATCCCAGCACCTTCTGATGCTCTCTCATCTGTTCTTTATATATATATATATATATATATATATATATTGCATATATATATATATTGCATATATATATATTTTGCATATATCTTCTTAACCATCCACATGTTATACTTTTTTGTCTCTCTCCTTAAAATATAAGGGTTTTGAAAATAGTATCTTTTTTTTGCAATATTTTGCATTTCCAGTGTTTAGAACAGGACCTAGCACATTGTTAACGGGACTTGAGAAAACTTAGAAGTGATTTAATTTGACTTCCTCATTTTATATATGAAAATGCTGAGAACTAGATTGGTTAAGGGATAATATGAGGTCATAGAGGTAATAAATGGGAGAGTTGTGATTCAAAAAAAATTTTTTATCAGCAAAGAGGCTAGAATGGTTTGCAATTTCCTTTTTCCAGATGAGGAAGTGGAAGCAAATAAGATTAAATGACTTGTCTAGGATCACATAGCTAGTAAGTGTCTAAGCCAGATTTGAATTCTTGAAGACGAATCTTCCTGACTCTAGGTCTGGGACTCTATCCACTTGCACCACCCAGTTGACTCCCGAAATGACACTTTAAAGCATTACACACAGTTCTACTGAGAATAAGACCAATTATAGACATAGAAAAGAGAACACAGATTTCATAAGCTCATGGATTCATCATGAGATCCTCAAGTATAATGATTGTCTATTGTCTTTCTTTTTATTTCCAGTGCTTAGCATAGTGTCTGACACATAATAGACATTTAATAGACATTTAATAAATGCTTAATGATTGATCCCTAATTTAAATCTGAAAAAGATATCATCATCTATGTAAACTTCATTCAAACTGCGGCCAAGAAAGGTAAAGTGACTTGTATAGGCTCTCACAAAGCTAGACTATAAACCACAATCCTCAGGTTCAAGATCCAACACTGTTATCTACGTCTTTTCTAGGCATTACTTAAAAGGAATCTAGTATTCTACCAAAGAATTGCAAATTATAGAATCTATAGACAGTTCTTAGATTCATCAAGTGATCACTGTTATGATCCTGATACAGCTTCTACATTTACAGTAGACTGTCAGAACCATCAAGGCAATTTCTCTACAAGTCAAATACCTGACTTCAATTGAGGATGCTGGACCTATTAGATTACTGAAGGTAGAAAATGATATTGCATTTAACCCCCATTAGATTTCATGCCTTATACAGTTTGCATGCAATGAAATGTTTGATCATAATCCTTACATGTATCTTTTCAACTCAAAATTAAAAAATATTTAATAACAAGACTTCATAGAAGTTATTTCTGAACTCAAGGATAACTAGAATCTCTCTGGGTTGGTTTTATAACAGATGGATGTTTCTTCCAGTCCTACAAATTGTTTTTTGTATAAAACTTGAATTGCAGATCATTGTGCTATGGAAGTCTTTAAAAGAACTTCATTTCTCACAACACTCATCTACTACTGAGTTCTATGAAGACAAGCCCAGTCATTAATAATTGTGAACAACCCAACAGAAGACACAATAACTCTGTCTAATACAATGACTGCTACCTTTAGCCTAGAACAAGAAACACATAATTCACAGAAAAAAATAACACATCGCCTATTACTATAGGGGCAGCACTATGGTTCAGTCATTCTGGAAAAAATTGAAAGTCACTACTTTCAAGGCCCTTACATTCTATTGAGGGAAGCAAGTAAACAAAAGTTAAATCTTATAGATGGAGTCTTGGAATGTAAACTCTTACAGGCAAAACACATGGTTGGTGAACTGGTGCTTGACTGAAGAGTTGCTCCACATCCACATGCTAGAGCAGAAGCCCTGACTCCTGAATATTTTGTGTGAATGTGTGTGTGTGTGTGTGTGTGTGTGTGTGTGTGTCCTTGTCTGTGTCTGTGTATGTGCGCATGTCTGTAATCTATTTGTGTCTGTACACTGGGCTTGTTCTGGACCTGTTTTTACCCTTTCTTGGCTGCCCGACCCCCTCAACCTCAGTTTTCTCTTTGGTAAAATGAGAATGTTGAGGTACAAAGAGACTCTTTTAGGTCTCTTCTAGACTCTGGTTCTCTGAATCTTTGACCAAGTTGTGATGATTAGTTCCCTTATAGCAGGTCCTGTCTGTGGACCAGGGGACTGTGCTTCAGTGCTTTTCAAGTTGCTATTGACAAATTGTTCATGTTTTCCCTTCCAGAGCACTCCAGGCCCCTATCTCCAGTCCCAGATTCTTGTTTTATTTCTGCAAGTTTAAATTACTTACAGGTATATAGAGAAATAACACTTAAGCAGGAATTTCCCATCTGTTTAGAAGGCTGGAGATTCTCAGAGGAAGTTCTTTGTACCTCTGAAATCAGGGGTTTCTTAATGTTGTAGCAGTTCTATGAGGTGACCTGGAAATTATCTTTTTGAACTTGGAGAGCTGGAGAACCAGGCTTTTCTCATGCAATGTCCTGGAATTATGCATAACATGTCAGGACTGAAACGTACCATAGAAATTAGCTACATTTAGTGGCTAAATAAGAAAACAGATCCAGAGAGAGGGAAAAAGGGGTGGAAATGAGGGGGTTATCAAAAAGATTAATAGATCCACACCAGGACCCAGGTGTGGTCAACATACACATTTCATTTCTCTCATATTGCCATCTGAAAAAGAGAGTTCCTGCTACCTTTCACTTATTCAGGCTTGATCTTCTCAGGTCCTAAACCAATCCCAGATCCACAAGTTTCATTAACATATGCTATAAAGTGTTCCAAAAAATTACCATTATCATTGTATAATTAATAATAATCAGGTTTGTCCATCAAGAAGAACTGAGAAATGGACATCCTTATTGAATAATCCCCTAACATCCACCTATTTCATTTTTGGAAATGAAAGTAATGTAAAAATAAAAGATAACAATTAAAATAAGATTGAAAAGAAAAAATTCTCCCTTCAATGATTTTCCAAGAAGGGAGGCAATGATATAAGTAGGTATATAACATTTTTTATCTTTGTATTTCTAGATACTAACAATTACTCTGACATATACTAGATGTTTGCTGTCTTATAAAATTGTTGAATTGAGTTATTAATGTTATTTTTTCCAAAATATTGACCATATGTGTGTATATCCACACACACATATTACTTCTTTATCACAACTTTTCCCAAAAGAAATTAAATGGTAACTTTGGAGAAGTTTTACAGAAACTGGAGATGACACAAAAAGAACAGACAAGACAGCAAAAAAAAATTAGAAACTCAGAAATACATAAAATAGATGTATATATATATATATAACTGTATTATATAAACATATTGTATCATTTAATACCAAAATAATTCAAACTTCCTCTCTGATATGAAACAAGGATCAAAAAATTTTACACAGATTTTCCAAATCACAGGGGCAATATGCCCTTAACACTGACATATGTAAGGAATAACTATATAGGCATATGCACATATAGATGAACAATTAATAAAGAAGAAAAATAGGATTATGAGGGTGAAGTAAAAGAATGGCACCTAAGAAGATGGGTAAGTGGTATTTTTATATTTAGCATAAAACTAACACTGGGAAGCAAATTGATACTAGTGTGACCCTATATTAATATGATTCTGTATACACTTTACTATGAATTCATTTAAATGGTTTAAATTCAGGTCATTTTTTAAAGAAGGGGCTATTTTGTTGATAACTCAAATTAATTTATTTTAATGCAGGATCAACTTTCTGAATAGAAATTTAAAAATTAAAAAATTAAAATTAAAATAAAAAAACAAAAGGGGCAGCTGGGTGGCACAGTGAATAGAGCACCAGCCCTGGAGTCAGGAGGACCCTAGTTCAAATCCAGCCTCAGACACTTAATAATTCCAAGTCACTTAACACCATTACCTTAAATAAAAAAATTTTAAAACTTTTTTTTAAAAAATAAATCCAAACATCTCTCCACTTTCATTATAGAAATAATAATAAAAAATATTTATTAGTTACCTGCTCTGCTTCAGACACTGTGCTAAGTGCTGAGATAAAAAAGAAGTAAAAGATAGTATCTGCCCTCAAGGAGTTTATAGTCTAAAGGGGGAGGTGACATGTAAGGAAATATATTCAAAGTAATCTAAGTACAGAATACATAGAGATATCATTGGGCAGGGTTCAACTATAATTCTTTTGGTGTTGTTCAGTTATTTTCAGCCATGGTGGTAAGCCTATTTGTGGTTTTCATATCAAAGATACTAAAGTGGTTTACCATTTCCTTTTCCTGTTCATTTTACAGATGAGGAAAAAGAGGCAAAAAGGGTTAAGTGATTTGCCCAGCTAAATACATGTCAGAGGCCAAATTTTAACTGAGGAAGATGAGTCTTTCTGACTCAGAACTCTATTCACTATGTCATCTATCTTCCCTAGTACAATCCTCTAATATTTTTTTTATTTTACTGTAAATTTTTTACATTTTGCAGACGATAAAAATGAATCACAGAGAGTTTAAATAAGTTGTCAAGAATAAACAGCTGTTTATTCAAAAGCTGTATAAGTGATTGTATATCTGGAGCTAGATTCCAAGTTTCTTGTTTGCTAATTCCTTGTCTTTTCTCCTACACTATACTGCTTCTGAGATCAAGGCCACAAAGAAGAAGCAGCTGGAAAGTTGCCAAAAATGAGAAACAAGTAGCACTGAATAAAGTGAGAAAGAATCAGACACACAGCCTGTCTCACAATTTCCCCAGGATTTCCCCACCATTAGTACATTGAGATACTTCATAGGATTCAAAGCAGTCTAATTTTATAGCCTCATTTCCTGAAAAAGGGATCCAGGGATAATAGATGAGACCAACTTGGAGTTGGAGGAAGTAGAAGGCCAATACAACTGAGGGTCATTAGTGATCATCAAGTACAAAAAAGAAAAACAGGAAGCAGCTGGCATGGAGAGTTTTTTTTTTTTTTTTATGATTGCATGTGACATCTCCAGAAGAGAAATTCAGATAAGGAAAATTATACATGCGTTTGTTTTAAAATTTGAGTGTCAAGTTAACATGGACTTATTAAGCCTGTACTTCCTACAGCCCTGTCACAGTAAATACTATGGCCATATGGAAGATGAAATAACTATTTTTTAAGTTTTCCTTGATATTTTTATCACTTTTATTTAGTGGTATTAAGTAGATGATATCGGTTTAAGAACCTGACTATGAAACAAAAAGAAGAGGAGACAAACACCAGTTAACTTTTTGGTAAGACTTTTCCTCCATGTGAAAAACAATGAAGTCTATCCCACCTACTTAAAAATTAGTGATTTTCTTCAGTTCTTCAGTGATATGTAAGGTTTTTCTGTTTTTTGGGGGTGGGGTGGGATTTTTTTGGTAGAATTCCTTCTTCACCATCTTCCAACCCTTTGAATTAGTAATTCATTCTGGTTGGGTAACTGCAAGTAAAGTTCATCCCTTGGAAGCCTCCTTCATGTCAAACATCTCTGACCTTAGCCAGGATGATCCAGAACTCAATGATAAGACTGTATTTTAAGTGTTTCTGGCTTGGTTAAACCTTAAAAGTTCGTCCTTCACAGGAATAGTATTTGAGATCCTTAAGGTTTCTTCCATGAAAGAATGAATAATTTATGGAGTATGATATTTGCAATGAAGCAGAATTCAATTTCAGTTAAGGAGAAATTAAATGACTATAATATTCCTCTGTAAGAATGATTTCTATATCACTGGGAATCTTTGCTTAAAAGTGGGTTGACCAAAAGAAATAACAAACAGAAAGGAAAAAAAAAGATTTATAGATATAGATATACAAATATTTTAAGCAGCTCTTTTCAGGAGATAAACAATGGAAATTAAGGGGATGTCCATCAATTGGGGAATGGTTGGAAAAAATGTGGTATGTGATCATGATGGCATACTATTATGCTATAAGAAATGATGAGCAGTATGTCCTCAGAAAAACTTGGAAAGACATGAACTGATGCAAGTAAATTATACTGTGTACAAAGTAATAGCAATATTGTGATTTAACTATTCTCAGCAATATAATCTCTTGGGTCAGACAACTCTGAAGGCTTATGATGAAAAATTCTATCCCTCCCCAGAGAAAGAATTAATGTCTGAATACAGATTTAAGCATACACGCTTAATTTAAAAAATAAAAGTAAAGTAAAAAAAATGAGTTGATCATTAGTCACAAGTTTTTAAAGGGTATTCTAGTCTACAAGAAGCAAAATCCTCAGAAAGTTATTACTTTTACAAGAAATGTTTTTGTGTTTGATACAAATATTAATTATATATATTCATACATGAAAAGTTTGTATATCAGTTTATGTTTGGTGTATACTAAATAGAAAAGAGACATCTTGACAAAATAATAAGAGAGTCAGTAAAACCTGGGTTAAAAATGAATATATTGGCTATGGTACCATAAGTGATTTGCTAAGTGACTCCAAGCAACAATAAATCTTCAAACCACTAAAGTCTTGCTTCATATATTTATGTCAGGAATTTCTCCAGAGAGAAATCTAGATACCCCCCCCCCAAAAAAAAAAGAGTGGTATAATTTTGAGATTAAAATTCGGTTTGCAACTAGATTTTACTGATTCCAACTATATAATATGCATTTTCTTACATCTTAGAGATAATAGTATATTTATTAAGCATAGTTTCTAAGTAATAAATTAAATACAACTCAGCTTGGGATCATAGCAATGGATAAGTGGATTAGCTCATTTTTCTAACTAGTAGTTCTCTTGTCTTTATATGTAAAGGGATTGAGACTTGAGGTCCACAAAGTCTGTGAAATGCTCTCTTTAATATTCATATCGTCTAATTATTCTACCCCCTAATGTTGACACAGAACCTAATTTTTTAAAGTTATTCATTCCTTTTTATCCATATAAGAAATTCAGAAAACACACCTGACTACTATTGGAAGACTTCCTCAACTAATAAATGATGTATTTTCATACTAGAAAAATACAAATTACAAATCCCTTAATGATAGTTCCTTCCTTCTGGTGATTATCTCTAATTTACATTCTATATAGTTTATATGTAGTTTCTTGCAAATTGTTTCTCACATAAGGTTGTAAGCTTCTTGAAAACAAAAACCTTCTTTTACCTTTTTTGTTACCACCAATATTTAAACCAGGTCCTGAAACATAGTAAGTGTTTAATATGTATTTGACTGACTGAAAAAATAGCTATAGCTCATTTAGTCTTGTGATTCAAATACCGAATCCTTTTAATTCTTGTATACAAAATTATTTAATATTCATAATTCTCCTCAGATGTTGAAAAATTATTATGTCTAAATAATTGCTTTCTCTAATTTCAGGCTTAATCTGGATTTTTTCTCTTTTTTCCCTGTTCATATTTTTTCTCCATACTATTTATCATCTGCAGAAAAATTTATCCCCATATCTAGCCTGACCATTAAAAATTCTCTCAATCTGTGTTAAAAGTCAGGCATCTTATTGAGTACTGGTTGTCACATATAAAGCAGACAGAAATGTATGTGGAATCATGCAGATGCATTTCATTTAAAGTAAAACTACTAAATAGAAACTCTCATTCTATGAATTAAGAAAATACCCCTGGAAAAGTCCAGGTACTCCCCTAATTAAATGCAGAATTGTAGTTAAATCCAAATCAATAGTGCCAAACATCCTTTAATGTGGTCTGAGTTGAAATACTCTTTAGATGGTTAGACAATTAGCTTTATTTACAATATAAAAAAGGGCTAAGCAATAGTATAGTTAATAACTTTTAGCTTATACCTTCTGATTTCAAAAACATACTTTTTTGGAATATCTAGGTAACTCAAAAGTCATATATAATATATATGTATAAATCTTTCTATATATTATCTATGTGTGTTTGTTTATACATAGATATAACTTAGTAGAACATTTTATGTTTTATTACATTTAAATATTGCTATTAAATTTATCTTAAAATTGTTAAGATTGGGCAGCTAGGTGATGCAGTGGATAGAGCACCGGTCCTGGAGTCAGGAGTACCTGGGTTTAAATCTGACCTCAGACATTTAATTGCCTAGCTGTGTGACCTTGGGCAAGTCACCTAACCCCATTGCCTTGCCAAAAAAAATTGTTAAGATTGAGAAAAGAACTTTTAGTGTTTTTAACAAGGAATTTTATTATAACCTAGAAATGATTTTCTTTTTCTTGTAAACATCTATTTCCATATATATATATATATATATATATATATATATATATATATAGTAAATTTAAAAGTTATTCTATTTTTTTAACCTTTCATGGCATTGTGTTTCAATATTGGATCTCATTTTTAGGAAGAGTTACAAGATCTTATGTACTCCTAATGATATTTCCTTGGTTTTTATTAAACTGTTTCTTTCTGGATTTCATCAGTACTTTTTACTCATGTGAGAACTTTAGATTTTAACTATGACTTTCCTGAGATGTTTCCTCTATATAGGTTCCTTGTAGAGTGTTATTGATTGAGTCTTTATGTTTTGTTTTAATTTCAATTTATAATAATTCTGTGTAGTTTTCATTTATGCTGTCTTAATGAAATACAGTATCTAGGGTTTTTTTAAAGAAAGTCTTCATTTTACTTAAATATTTCAAATATGTCACAAAGGAATATACATTGCACTTTGAATGGTAAAAAGATACAATTTAATAACATTTTTTGAAAACTACCATTTAGGTTGCTCAGTAGATAGAGCACCAGCCCTGGAGTCAGGAGGACCTGAATTCAAATCCAGCCTCAGACACTTAATAATTGCCTTAGCTATGTGACCTTGGGCAAGTCACTCTTAACCCCATGCCTTAAATAAATAAAATTTTAAAAAATTTCTTATTCATCTGTTACTCTCCTCCTTACCTCCCATAGCAAAATAATTATAAATATAAATATATATAATATAGTATACTAGTAATATATTATTTATTATATGTATGTGTATTTATAAGGGGATGATGAGAGGATGATGGAGATAATGAAAATTAAGAACTCCAAAATTCTGTGTAAGACTGTGGGAAGAGAAGGTTGGAAACAGGTGGCCAAGGAGACTCTACTTCCCCTCTTGCCCCTAGGCTCAATCTGGCTTCAGACACTTGACAGTTCCCAGCTGTGTGACCCTGGGCAAGTCACTTAATCTTGATTGCCACTCATCCAGGGCCATCTCCAGTTGTCCCGATTCATATATGGCCACTGCACCCAGATGGCTCCAGAGAAGAAAGTGAGGCTAGTGACTAGCACTGCCCCTCCCCCCCACTCAAATCCAATTTATGTGCTTATCATAGCATCACCTCCCTGATGTCATGCTCTTCTTTGAGAATGAAGGACAAACATTATCAGTAACTAAACAGCTTCTATGACTTATTGAGATGATGTATATGATTTGCAGACACTGGAGTGGACAAAAATGGGAAGGCCAGGAGATGGAGAAGATATAGGAATTTGGGTAAATGCCTTATCCCCACTTTCTCCCAATTGTATTATCTGCAGCTCAAAGGAAAACAGTGAGGATTCAATATAGTAGTCCTTTCAATCCTCTATGTACTCTCCCATTAGAAATATTCTCCCATTATAAGAAGGTCCTATGGCTGGAAAAATAGGTGTGCATCACCCTTCTTTTCTTTCACCCACCATTTCCTCTAAAATCTGCAACAGACTTAGCCACAGGTTTTCTTCTATGTGACAATGTTGGCTGTAAGATGTCCTGACCTAGTCACCTATTGCATGCTCATTAGCTCCCTCCCCATTCCTTTAGATATTCTGCCCCCCCAAAAAAACTGAAGAGGCAATTTGACTTGGAACATATCAACAATGACTATTCACATGATTTCTCACTCTTTTCTCCATAAAAGAAACAGAAAACCCAAACAAAAAAAAACCTTACTTTCAACAAATTAAACTTACAAGACAAGGGAGTGAGTGTGAAGAAACCTTTCCAGTTTTTAAGAGTTGTTTGAAATTTTCTTTCTAAATCCATCCTTGCTTCTCATAACAAGAAATTATCTGACATTCATTAAGACTCTGCTCCCAGGGATCATTTAATGCACAAAGTAGAAATGTATAGGTGTGAAACTAAAACTGGGAAGACTAAGCAAAGTCTTGAATACTGCTAGTGCATAATCTAAAAGTCAAGGATTCCTTTCTGATTTCAATTGAGTGTTACACTTCTAACAAATAGAATTCTTTCTTTCTTTTACCAAGTTTAATAATTGACTAGAAAACAAAGTATTACAGGTTCCTTCCATCCAATCCTGTTTTCAAGTCTAGTCTTATCTCTTCCTATCTATTCTTCCATACTCCCAAGACATATATAACTGATCCAAATTTCCCAGACTGATTAAGATGGAAGATAGAGAGAGAGATACTGATACTTCTGCACCCCCTGAAAGGATCCTTACCTCTTTGGTCTTAAGAGAACTAGAGCTTTTGTTCAAAAATGCATTGTTCAGGAATCCCTGGCTCTTAGATTAAGTCAGAAATATGAGAGTACCCAGTTTGTTAAATTAAAAAAAATCCTTAATATGCAAATCCCTTGAAAGCACTTTAAGGCACTACTCAGTTTTCTAAGAAAACTTTGAGAAACAGGAAGTGCTTGACTCAATTTGCCATTACTGTCAACTCCAAAACATCCACACAGTTGTTACACTTATACATAATACTTTGTAATGGATCAAACTTTGGAATACTGAGACATGAGGATTAGAATATTGAATAATATAAGTCCTAGTTAACTCTACCACTCATCACAACCCCCAACTGCACCAAATTCAAGGCTATGGAGAGTCATTAAACAGGGTATAAGATCCTCTCATTCTTTCATTATGAGGAAGCAACCATCTTTATTTCAATAAAAGGGCAGCTCTAAGCCTCAGCAGGAAGAGCACCAGTCCAAGAGCCAGGAGGACCTGAGTTCAAATCCAGTCTCAGACAGTTGACAAGCACTTGCTGTGTCACCATAGGCAAATCACTCAACCTCAGATTGCCTCGAATCCAGGATCGTCTCCAGTAATCCTGATCCATATCTGGCCATTGGATCCAGAGACTGCAGAGGAGCAAGTGAGGCTGGTGACTTAGCACAACCCTCCTCCCTCAAATCCAGCTCATGTGCTTGTCATGGTATCACCTCTTTGATGTCATAGTCTACTTCAAGAATTGAGGACAAACAATAACAGCAACAACAATGATAGGATTTGAATGGGTAATAATGTTTGTCCTTCATATTCGAATAAGACCATGACAACAAAGAGGTGATGCCATGACAAAACACATGAATTGGATTTGAGGGAGGAGGTACTGTGCTAAGATACCAGCCTCACTTTCTCCTCCACAGCAGAGATAGCAGTGAGATAAGGGACAGACACCATATTCATTTACTTCTTCTGCAATTTGTAACCTAACTCAAATCTAATCTTAACATAAAACAGTTGATTAAATTCCTAAGAGGGCACAGTGCTGAATCACTCTTTGGTACTCAGATCTTCCAACTTATCCATTTTTATTGGGACTTCAATGGCTATAGGGGAAGACAATCAGAAAATTAGGTTACAGAGAAGATACCCTGAAGTTTGAAAATTCCCAAAAGGGGGAGGTGATCATCAGGCTTTCCTCCACTGATTCTTTTTTTTGCTTATGTGTTTTTATTTTTTTGGTTGTTGTTTTAGGCAAGGCAATGAGGTTAAGTGACTTGCCTAAGACTCACAGAGCTAGGTAAGTATTATGTATCTGAGGCCAAATTTGAACCCAGGTCCTCCCAACTCTAGGGCTGGTACTCTATACATTGCACCACCTAACTGTCCCCTTCTACAGATTCTTCCAAAAGACTATGAGCCAGTCCCATCAAGTATTTTTGTTATACACACTGTTTTAACATACATGGGCACATATATGTGTCTATGTAAGCAATATACATACAAACATTCACACACACACCCCTTTCCAGTTTCCACTCCATGTGGGGTTCATGGTTATGTGATCCTTTGATTCCTATTAGTGCTCTACCTTGAATCTCTTCTCATGGCTTAATCAAGGGTTCAAATATTGGTCAACCCTCCCAGAAATTATTGAAGAAATCCCTTAGATTATTTACTATGGCTCTGGTGCCCTTTCTCCTGATGTAGATTATTTGACTCTCCTGGTCCCCTCCTCCATGATGAGAGAAAGAAAAGGTATGTGGAGGTGTGGGAGGTGGTGGCACAACAATTACCAGAATGGATAGCATCTTTAGCAAACTCTTCTAATCATTCCCATAGCCTTAGGTCATGCCTAGAAAGGAAACTGCTCATCAAGGGTTTTTGGGTTACACTCTTGGCACATCTATTTGTGTCTGAGTAAACCATATGTCCAGGAAAATCTCTGCTGACATTGTTCACACTGTTGGGGTTTCTCTCCACACACATATATCACATACATCACATTCAAATGTCTTTTTCTCTTGTCAATGAAGATGTGCCTCTTAAGGTGATAAACTACTTCTAAAGACTCCCAAATAATATATGTTTTTACTCTTGAGTCATTCTATTCCACACCCTTATTTTGTTATTATTATTATTATTATTATCATTTATCATTATCATTATCATTATCATTATCATTATCATTATTTGGTAAAGGAGTTTCATTGACCATGTTGACATTTTTTTTCCCATTTTGGGACTTTTCTCCATCTTTTTTGGTAACCCTAGCCTGAACACTTTAACACCTCTTGGTTGCCCATTTGTTCCACCTTCTTTACCTGTTTATGGGCAATCTGGCTCAGGATCATTTTCAAGTTGACTTCTGTAGGGACCAAACTCGCTGCAAAGTCTGCATAGACTATTGAATCATGTGGTTCACTTCATTTAATGGGTTCCACTTGTTCAAAGTTTTTAGTCCTTTGTTTAATGTTTATTCCAGGGAACTTTCAACATTTCACTTGAACCTCCTCATCCTATGTCCTCTAAATGTCCTTGTTTTCAAACTGAAAAGCTTTTGGCTGCTACTAGAATTCATTGATTTTCAAAGGGAAGATGATGTCCCAGCAACTGGGCTCCTTAAGCTCAGTCATCACTTTCTGATGGGCTCCTAACTGTTCTCAAAATAGAACGAAACCCTGCCCATCTAAGGTGTCTAGCTCAAGTCCCTGCAGGTGACTTTGAATCTGTTTCAGAAACCTTCCAGCAGTGTTCCCTGGTGAGAGAACCCATCCACCAGTGCTCTCTCTCTGATGCCAAACATGCTATTGCCCCCACAGAAACAGAGGCAGGTTTACAAACACCCTAGCCAGGGTCTGTTTCTTCCCAAGATGTTTTTTTATTAGAGTTTTTAAAGTCTAGCAATTCTTAAATTATCTCCTCTTACTTTTTTTTAGGTCAGATGTTTTTAATATCAGATACCCTAGATTGTCTTCTTTTTTTTCAATCTTTTGATTTTGTTCTCATATGTCTTGATGTCTCATGGAGCCACTGAAGGGGATGGATAGAGGAACAGTCTATTTTGGTTTTCAAGATGTGCTACTTGTCTTAATTTTGCCACTTTCTCTTCCTGGTGATTTATTCTTCTAATTCTTTCCCACAGAGTTTTTATTTCATCATAAAAATATTTTGCTTTATTTCTTTTCTGTATTTTGAGGATTCTTATGGAAATGTTTGCTTTTCCTTTGAATCTCTGCTTCCAGTTGTTAGTTTTTCATTCCTTTTTTGGGGGGGTATCTCTAAATTTGTCCATTGTTTTAAATTTTGCTTATTATTTTCTTGGATTATTCATCATTCTAACTTCCATTGCTAAATGTGGCTATGTGCCTGGTATATCTTTTTGTGCTTTGTGTTTTGGAATGAAATGGTATTCCCTGATTAGTCTCTTTTTAGTTCATGGATGTTCCAGGACTGGATTGCCCTTCTTGTAGTTAAGTCCCTATGGGTCAATGACATTAAGAAAGTTGGACTTTTGGACCCTTCTCTTGCATCACTCGAGACATTCTTGGTCAAAAAAAATTATATATCTATATATTTTTTTCTTGTTCCAATTATGAAGCATTACAGGCTACAAATATTTCTTACCTACCTTTGGTCAGCCTTGGAAACTGCTAAATTGGAACTAGCTTTCCTGATAACTCTCTTTCCAATTGCCATCACACTTCTGACTGATTTCTCTTCATCCCCTCATGAAAGATTGTTTTGTTAACAAGTAATCACAAGGAATAGGGGCTCATTTCCCCCCCTTGATTCTTACTGGTATTTACTAAGTGATTAATGCTTGCTGCTTACCCCTAGGACAGAGGGAAAATGGTTTCAAGTACAACCTTCCTTAGTCCCTTAACCCTGCTACCTTTCCTATACTCTACTCTTTCTGTTTCTACCCTCTTTCTGGTGTCTTTCATTAGTAAACTTATCTTTAACCTAAAGCTACTCTCTCATTTTCCTAATTATTCTTTTCAGTGATGATTGTTCCTCTCATATCATTTTCTTTCTCCCATGACTAACATCAGAGTAAGAGGACTAAACACAATCTTTGCTTACCACCACCACTTCAGATACTATGCGTTCCTCCCCTCCTGCTTGAGATTCATTTCCATTTAAAACAATAACAAAAAAATATAAAATACTGCAGAATCTATCTACCAAAACAAACCCAGCAGCTATTTGAATGCAATGGTAAATTCTTTTCATGCAAAGAAAGATAGATATAAACATCTGAAAAACAATTAATTACTCTGAAAAACAATTAATTACTCAAGGGTAAACCAAGCCATTATAATAAAAATAATAATTCTGTCTAAATTAATTTATTCAATGCCATACTAATCAAACTCCAAATATTTTATACAGTTAAAAATAAAATTCTCCTTAAAGAACAAAAGATCAAAAATATCATGGGAATCAACAAAAAATGAAAAGAAAAGCAGCCTGTAGCTTCCAGATTTCAAACTATATTACAAAGTTGTAATATTTGAAACTATATGTTACTGGCTAAGAAATAATAGACAATAAAATGCAAATTCATAGCAAAGGGTATTATGGAAGGAAGATTGAGAAAAATATTGCCTCAGAAAATATTGAAAACCAAGGGTGGTAATAACTAATCTGTAATAAGCTTGATATGAGAATTAACTGAACAGAGCAGGCCATCTCAAAAATTTCTATAAATAAAACTGGAAGGATGTTAGCTACGAAATGGAATTGAAAGATAAAATTATTTTGAATGTTCCTTAGAAGTATTTGCTTAGTTTTCTGTACTTATCCATTTTTAGACTTTTGGATAATGTATTTCAGTACCTGATGTGTGGTATGAAAAAATATAAAAAAACAACAATGAAAGATGGAAAGAAAGGGACCAAGTTTCTATTTTTTTAATTAATTAATTAATTTTCATCCTTATGTACATGCATGTTTCAATTTTTTTTTGCAAGGCAATGGGGTTAAGTGGCTTGCCCAAGGTCACACAGCTAGGTAATTAAGTGTCTGAGGCTGGATTTGAACTCAGGTACTCCTGACTCCAGGGCTGGTGCTCTATCCACTGAGCCACCTAGCCACCCACAAATTTCTAATTTGCAAAATTTCTCTCCACCGTCTCTTCCCCCCACCCCAGCATGGAACAGTCTGGTTAGCATTTTAAATACATATTTTGTTATACATGTTTACAAATTAGTAATTTTTGGCATGAGGAATTAGGATTAAGAGAAAGAGATACATAAGGGATAATTTTTATAAAGTGTTCATTAGATTTGGAAGGGTTTTTTTTTTTCTGTGTGTTTTGTTGTCTTTTGTTTTTCTTCCTCTGACTGGGGGATAATATAGTCCATAACCAGTCAAATACAATTGTCTTAGCCCTCTAAACTGCAGAAAAGGAGCCACTTCCACCAAGGTTGTTCATCTCACAATGTTGTTGTTGATGTGGATATTGTTCTCTTGGTTCTACTCCCTTCACTAAGCATCACTAAGTCATGCCATGCTTCTCTAGAATCCAATCATTTATGGTTTCGCATAGAACAATGTATTCCAAAGTATTCATGCACCATAACTTGTTTAGACATTCCCCAAATGATGAGTATCCCCTCAATTTCCAATTCTTTACCACTACAAAAATAGCTGCTAGGAATATTTTGGAACATATACAACTTTTTATCTTTTTTTGTAAAATAATTTCTTCTGGATATAGACCTAGAATTGGAATTGCTGAGTCAAAGGGTATGAAAAATTTTATTGCTCTTTAGGCATAATTCCATATTGCTCTCCAGAAAGGTTGGATATGTTCACAATTCCACTAGTAATGTATCAAAATCTCAGTCCTCCCATAACTTCTTCAACATTGATCATCTTCCCTTTTTCTCCTCTGGGCTAATCTAATAGGTGTGAGATGAAACCTCATTGTTGTTTTCTAATCAATAGTGATTTGGAGCATTTTTTCATATGATTATATATAGCTTTAATTTCTTCATTGGAAAACTGTCTGTTCATATCCTTTGACCATTTTATCAAAGCAATTGGGGAATGACTTGTGATCTTATAAATTTATTTATTTATTTAAGGTTGTTTTTTTTTTTTCTTGCAAGGCAGTGGGGTTAAATGGCTTGCCCAGGGCCACACGGCTTGGTAATTATTAAGTGTCTGAGGCCAGATTTGAACTCAGGTACTCCTGACTCCAGGGCTGATACTCTATCCACTGTGCAACCTAGCCAACCCAATCTTATAAATTTAATGCAATTTTCTATATATTTTAGAAATAAGACCTTTATCATAACTCCTAGTTGTGAAGATTGTTTCCCAGCTTTCTGTTTTTCTTCTAATTTTGGCAGCATTTATTTTATTAGTGTAAAACCTTTTTAATTTAATATAGTCAAAATCATTCATTTTGTAGTGCATAATGTGCTCTAATTCTAATGGTTATAAATTTATCCCTTTTCCATAGATCAGATAGAGTATTTTTTGGTCTATTAATTTATCTATGACATCATACTTTATGTCTAAATCCTGTACCTATTTTGACCTTATTTTGGTATGGAGTGTGAGATATGAACCTATGTCTAGTATTTTTCATACTATTTTCCAGTTTTCCCAACAGTTTTTGTTAAATAGTGAGTTCTTATCCTAGAGGATGATGTCTTTGGGTTTCTCAAATAGTAGAATGCTGTAGTCATTTACTGCAATTTCTTTTGAATCCAACCTAATCCATTGTTCCATTACTCTGTTTAGATGACTGCTGTTTTATAGTAAAGTTTTAGATCTAGTAGAGCTAGGCCACTTTTCTTTACATTTTTTTTATCATCAGTTCCCTTGCTATTCTTGCCCTTTTGTGGCTCCAAATGAATTTTGTTACTATTTTTTTCTAGCTTGGTAAAGTAGTAATTTGGTAGTTTGATTGGTATGGCACTGAATAAATAGTTTAGTTTGGGTAGAATTATAATTTTTATTATATTAGCTCAACCTAACCATGAGCATTTGCCATTGTTGCAGTTTTTTAGATCTGGCTTTATTTTGGTGAGGAGTGCTTTATAATTGTGTTTATACAAGTTCTGGGTTTGTCTTGGGAGGTAGATTACCAGGTATTTAATGCTGTCTTCAGTTACTTTAAATTGAATTTTTCTTTCTGTCTCTTGCTCTTGGTCTTTATTGTTCCTATATAGAAATGCTGATGATTTATGTGGGTTTATTTTATTTTGTGGGTCCATTACATTTTGCTACTTTGCTGAATTTGTTAATTGTTTCAAGGAATTTTTTTAGATGATTTTCTTGGGTTCTCTAGGTATACCATTATAGCATCTGCAAAGACTGAAAGTTTTGCCTCCTCATTGTTAATTGTGATTCCTTGAATTTCTTTTTCTTCTCTTATTGCTACGGCTAGCATTTCTAGTACTATATTGAATAGTAATAGTGATAATGGATATCCTTGTTTCACCCCTGATTTTATGGATATGCTCCAAGTTTATTCCTATTAAATATAATATTTGTTGATGGTTTTAGATAGATACTACTTATTATTTTAAGGAAAGCTCCATTTATTGCTAAACTTTCCTAGTATTTTTAAAAGGAATGGATATTGTATTTTATCAAAGGCTTTTCCATCATGTATTGAGATAACCATATGACTTCTTCTGGTTTTTCTATTGATATGTTAAATTATTTTGAGTGTTTTCCTAAATTTTGAACCATCCCTGCCTGCCTGATATAAATCCAACCTGATCATGGTGCATTTATCCTTGCTGTAGCCTCATTATTAAAATTTTATTTAAGATTTTTGCATCAATATTTATTAGGGAGATTGGTCTATAATTTTCTTTGTCTAATTTGATTTTTCCTGATTTAGGTATCGGCACCATGTTTCTTTCATAAAAAAGACTGGCAGAAC
Organism: Macrotis lagotis; assembly: GCF_037893015.1. Classification (NCBI taxonomy): domain Eukaryota; kingdom Metazoa; phylum Chordata; class Mammalia; order Peramelemorphia; family Peramelidae; genus Macrotis; species Macrotis lagotis. The sequence goes on along the minus strand of NC_133659.1, from coordinate 142,307,131 downwards.
TCCTTCCTCTCCTATTTTTAAAATTGATTTATGTAGAACAGGAATTAATGGTTCCTTAAATGTTTGTTATTATTCACTTGTAAGTCCATCTGGACTTGGAGACTTTTTTTCAGGTAGTTTATTAATGATTTCTTCAATTTCTTTTTCTGAAATGGGGTTATTTAAGTAATTTATTTCCTCTTCTATTAATCTGGGCAGTTTGTATTTTTGTAAATATTCTTCCATTTCACTCAAATTATCCAATTTATTGGCATACAGTTCAGAAAAGTAGCTCCAAATATCTCTTTTAATTTCCTCCTCACTTCGGATTAGTACACCCTTTTCATTTTTGATACTGATAATTGGGTTATCTTCCTTCTATTTTTTTAAATCAGATTAACCAAAGGTTTGTCTATTTTATTGACTTTTTCATAAAACCAGCTCTTATTTATTAGATCAATGATTTTCTTGCTTTCAGCTTTATTAATCTCTCTTGATTTTCAGAATTTCTATTTTTGGTATTTAATTGGAGATGTTTAATTTTTTCTTTTCCTAGCTTTTTACTTGCATACCCAATTCATTGACCTCCTCTTACTCAATTTTATTCATGTAGACATTTAAAGATATAATGTTTCCCCTTAAAACTGCCTTGGCTGCATCCCATAAATTTTGGTATGATATCTTGTTATTATCATTTTCTTGGGCATAATTATTGATTGTTTCTATTATTTGCTGTTTCATCCACCTATTATTTAAGATAAAGTTATTTAATTTACAATTAGTTCTTGGTTTATCTTTCCCTGACCCTTTATTACATGTAATTTTTATTGCATCATGGTCTGAGAAGTGTATATTTATTATTTCTGCCTTTCTGCATTTGATTATAACATTTTTGTGCTCTAGTACACGGTCAATTTTGGTGTAGGTTCCATGTACTGCTGAGGAAAAATATATTCTTTTCTATCTCCATTAAGTTTTCTCCAGAGGTCTATCATATCTAAGTTTTCCTAAGATTTCATTTACCTTCTTAACTTCCTTCCTATTCATTTTGTGGTTAGATTTATCTAGTTCTGAGAGAGGGAGGTTGAGGTCCCCCATTATTAAAGTTTTGCTATCTATGTCTTCTTGTAATTCACTCAGCTTTCCCCCTAGGAATCTGGATGCCATGCCATTAGGTGTATATATGTTTAGTAGTCAGATAGCTTCATTACCAATGGTGCCTTTTAAGAAGATGTAGTTTTCTTCCTTATTCCTTTGAATGAGATTGATTTTTGCTTTTACTTTATCTGAGATTAGGATCACTACCCCAGATTTTTTTTTTTACTTCAGTTGAGGGACAATATATTTTGCTCCAACCTTTTACCTTTACCCTGTGTGTATCTCTCTGCTTCAAATGTGTTTCTTGTAGATAACATATTGTAGGATTCTGCTTTTTAAGCCATTCTGCTATCCACTTCCATTTTATGGGACAGTTCATCCCATTCACATTTAAATTTAAGATTACTAATTCTTTATTTCTCTCCATGCTCTCTTTGTCCATTTACATTTCTTTCTTTCCTTTTCTCTTATTCCTTCTCACTAAAATTGTGTGACCTTTTCCCTTTGACTTTTTTGTTAAAAATTTAACTTTCAGTTTAGTTTCACTTATACCTTCCTTTCCCTTTTATTAGTCCCTTCTTCTCTTATTGTTCCCTTTCCCAGTCCCTACTTCCCTATAGATTAAGTTAGATTTTTTAAACACAAGTAGGAATATAACTTATTCCCTCATTGGCCTAAACTTATTGAATGGAATTTACTCAATGTTCATTTTCTTCCTTCTTTCTCTCTAAAATTATAAATCTTTGTGCCTCTTCCCTTAGTGTTATTTCTTGCTCTAATATTATTAATCAAGTATCATCAATCACAGTTGGATTATTTGATTGTTTGAAAAGGTCCTGTTGTTATCAAGATATCATCACAGATTGTTTACTTGATTACTTGATAAGTAGCATTGACTCAAATTGCATCAAATTATAATTATAATCCATTTTACCTTACCCCCTTTTCAAGTATCTTTCAGGTACATACAGTCCTCCTCAGGAGCCAAAGTATCATCCAAAGTCATATGATTTCTTGAACTATTTATTTACCTCCCTCAGGCCAATTTTCTTTCACACTTAACCTGACACCCTCCCGACCTAGGGTACTTAACACTATGTTAAGTGAAGCAAGGTTTTTTTCTCTCTCCCACTTTATCCCCACCTCCCCACCAGGTGGTATTTAACCCCTTGTTAAGTTGATCGCCCATTAAGTCAAACACTGATCTAATTAACTGTAAGAATCTTAAAGATCTCTAAGTATTGGGAGGATCTAAAGATCTCACCTGAGAACTTTACAAGTGATTGTAAATTACAGAGACACTGTACTCCTGTATCTATTCTATTTTCCCATTCTTATTCAGAGACCATAGACAACGACTCAGTTATCATATTCCTTACTGTAATTAAGACTTCAAAGTTTATGATGCCCTCACTAGACAAGGTGCTAAGCATCTTGTGATCAAATTGAGTCAAAGAATAATGAGACACTTAAGCTTAGAGTTAACCTCCTGCTTTTCTTCAGGGCTTTTTCTCTCAAACAGTGATGTCATCTTGTACCTCTACAATGGAGAGATAAGATCTAATTCTACCCATATCCTTTAGGTTCATTCTCTTCAATTATATTTTTCCCTCTAATTATCCTTAATGAAGTAAAGTTCTAAAGAATTAGAAGTGTTATATCTTCCCTTTCAGGGTTGTATGCAAATTCCTTCGACTTTTCATTTACTTTTTTTTTTTAATGGAACTCTTGTTTGGTGATTGAATTATTTCTTCAGTTCTGGTCTTTGTATTAGGAAATTCTGGACTTCCTCTATTTCATTTCACATTCATATTTTTCCCTGACAGTATATGCTGAATTTTTCAAAGTAGGACATTCTGGGTTGTAATCCCAGGTCCTTTGCTCTCCAAACTATGCTATTCCAAGTCTTCTGATCCCTAATGTTGAGGTTGATTGGTCCTGTGTGAGTCTGATTGTGTTTCCTTTATATTTTAATTGTTTCCTTTTTGCTGCTTGCAATATTCTCTCCTTTATTTGAAGGTTCTGGAATTAAGCTATTACAGTCCTTGGAGTTTTTATCCTGAAGTTTCTTTCTGGAGGGTTTCTGTGAATTCTTTCACTGATTATATTGTTTTCTTGTTCTAGTAGATTTGGGCAGTTTTCCCTTATAATTTCCTACATGATGTTTTCCAGGTTCTTTTGTTGATCAAGTCTTTCTAGTAGTCTGATGATTCATAGATTGTCTCTTCTGGATTCATTTTCCAGGTCATTTTCCCTAAAAGGTACTTTACATTTTCTTCAATTATTTTCAACCTTTTTATTTTCTTTGATGGAATCTTGTTGTTTTGTAGATTCATTGTTTTCTATTTGTTAAGGTTTTATTTTATTCAACTAGCTTTCTAATTCCTCTTCCAGTTGGTTATTTTTACTTTTAATGGAGTTGATTTCTTTGGTCAACTTTTCACAGTTTTCCTGCAAGACTTTCATTTTCTTTTTCCATTTTTCTTCTTCCACTCTTCTTTGATTTTTGATTCTTTTTTAAAAACTCTTTGATGAGCTTTTGTAGTTGAGTTCAATTTATAGACTGTTTGACACTTCCCCTGTGAGTGATTTTTCACTGCATTCTTTTTCAAACATGGAATTGCTGTAAGTGCCCTTTTAGCCTTTTTTGTTCATTTTTGTTGTAGTAGTTCTTCTCCTGGGGTATATGGAGTATAGATCCAAGTTTTTATTTTGATGGGACTGGGGTCTGATCCCTGGCTTTTTGTTGGCTAAGATGTTGCCTATGCAGTCCAGGCCTTGCCTTTGCAAAGATTTTTATCTTTCTTTATGTAAAGGTTCTGACTTAACAGTCATTTGTTCCCAAACCAGTCATGTCTTTTAACCCAGAGTTCTCAGGGTTCAGACTTTGTTTGGGGATGGAATCCTCCCTGCTGGCTTGCTATCTAGCTTCTGCCAGGACCTAGATTGCACTGTGGGTAAAAGTCTCCTGCTGGCTTTTCCACTTTCCTGCCTCCTGGACTTTACTTCCCCCTTTCCCCCAAAGAGACAGACCTTCACTGAAGATCCTCCAAGATGTCTACAGTTAAAACTTCTTTGAATCTTCTCTTTTTTCTTGATGGGATCTGCAGTGTGGAATGTCACAGTAGAGGTCTCATTTATCTTTAGTAGGAAAAGCTCCAGGAGCAGGTTAGCTTCTTGCCAATTTGACTGTGCCCCTGAAGTCTCCAGGACTGAGTTTCAAGAGATCTGAAAAAGAGAAAATTTCTTCTAAAATGACCTCACATACATTCATGAGGGAGTCTTCCAAATAAGACAACATATTTTAGCAATATGCTTTCAAACTTTTCTAGGTATAAAAACCAAATGAATTGGTTTATTGTGTGTAGACTCCATTACCTTTTTCATACAGAAAAATGAAGATGGCTCTTTCCCTTCTAATATAGGATGGTCCTATTCTATTTTCCCATTCTTATTCAGAGACCATAGACAATGATTTAGTTATCATATTCCTTAGTTCTTCAGTTTGGAGGAGGTGGGGTAAAGTTTTGAACTTTTCGAAAACAAATATGTTCACTCTCTTTTTTTACTTAGGTAACTAGAAAATATATTTGCATATACAAATTGCTCTCATTTCGCTCAGTTGGAAATGAGTTTTATGGGACATCTTTCACTTATGGCTTCTCCCTTTACTTTTTCTTTTTCTTTATTTTCATCTATATACACACACATGCACATTTTTAAGTCACAAAATTTCATTCCACCCTCCCATGCCACCCCACCACCCACCCCTCAGCAACAAATAGTCAGGCTAGCATCATACATACATATTTGTTTTTAGGTTTTTGTAAGGCAAATGAGGTTAAGTGGCTTACCCAAGGCCACACAGCTAGGTAATTTATGAAGTGTCTGAGTCTGGATTTGAACTCAGGTACTCCTGACTCCAGAACCAGTGCTCTATCCACTCTGCCACCTAGCAACTCCCATATATACATATTTTTGATAAACATGTTTACAAATTAATAATTTTTGATATGAGGAATTAGGATTAAGGGAAAGAGATACAAAAGACATAATTTTTTATGAAGTGTTCATCTGATTCTGAAGGGATTTTTGTTTTGTTTTCCTTCCTCTGGATGGGGATAATTTTGTCCATAGCTGTTTTAATATAGTACCTTTCCTCTATTTTTTATTGTTCTTCATATCACAAGAAATCAGTACCCATCCTTTCTTTCTCCTTTCTTCTTTAATTCAGTCTTCTTTTGTACACATTTCATTTTTCACCTAAACACATAAAAGCAGAACAATAATCCTCCACACACTCTTGTCTATCTCATTTAACTTTTGTGACTCTTAAAGGCATTAGTATTCTGGAATACACTCCTTTTACCCTGTTACCATGTAGACAATTCATGATCCTTTCTAACTGATCAAATGTACTTACCTTCCTATCCTTTTCTTGATTCCTAAGTTTCCATTTTAAGGTTTCTTCTCAGTTCTAACCTTAAAACAAAATTGCTTGGATATCCTCTTTATTATTTCAAATTAATTACCTTTCCTTCCCCAGGATTACATTCAGTTTAATAAAATCACTTATTTTTGGTTGGAAGACTTTGTCTTTTGTCTTTTGAAATATTAAATTCTAAGTTCCTCCTATTCCTTAGGGTGGCAACTGCCAAGTCTTTTATTATTCTGACTGACATAATTAGTAAAGTTTTTTGAACAGCTTTTGTAGCTTCCAAAACAATGCTCTAATCACTCTACCACTATCAGTTCAATCTAGTTAAAAGTTACTTTATGATTGTTGGTATAGTGCTAAACTCCATAATTCACACAAATCTCATTTAAAAAAATAAACCAATTGAGGAGTGGTATATTTTGGTATTTCCATGAAACTAGATGCCATAGATCAAAACTATAATGCTGGAAGAAGAAGAGTTGAAGTTAAGAGCAATTTTAAAAAATTCAAAGAAAGGAACTAATATAAATCTTGTGGTCTTACTTATTTTATATATAAATGTAAGTACAAAAAATATGAAGTATAAATAATGGGAAATGGAAGTACTAAAATAAGAAGGCAACTTTAAACCTCATATCACTTGAATATGAAAAATTGAGACTCATAACTAGAATGTGGCTCCAGAAGTTTATATATTATTCAAAAAAATTAGTACAGAAAGTTGATGTATGAAATAGCATTGTATTTTATCAAAATATTATCATGAGAAAATCTGGTAATCAGAGAAGGTAGAAAGCATTTGAATAATAATCAATGGCATGAAACTGAAGCAATATTCTTTTTCAGCATGAGAGAGAGTTGTATCTGAACAGAAAGAGGAAAAAGATGATGAAGCTCAGAAACAGACATAATCAGAATGCAAATGATATGATACTTATAGTTAATTTCAATTTTAGACAATTTGTGGAAAAGCAGAGTTTTTGTTTTAAAAACCAAATTACCAATAATTGCTTGATGATTTATTAGCATTTTCTTCTAAAAAATGTGAATCAAAATAAGAAAGGACTGATTTATGTAGGAATGACAAAAAAATAAAAGAAATGTGACCACCCTCTTTCAAAGTTCATGATAAAGAAGAAAGGGAAAGACAGGTATAGTTTGTAATTGCAACCCACATATTAGGAGAACAAATTTAAATTGTTCAAAGAATATGTAATGTTCTGTAGAGCTTAGTTCTGACCAGTTCAATGATTCAAGCTTGAGACTAGAGGACAATATCAATAGATTATAACATATAATTTAAAAAAAAGCTTACTTATATTAAGAGATTAAACATGATAAAATGAACAAATTAAACAGACACTATGCTACCTCCACAATCACCATGGCAATAAAATTAGATCAGAATGTGAAGCACTGGGCATATAATCAGAAATAAAGATCCAAAATATTCCAAAATAATTGTCACATCACTTTAAGTGGTAGAAAAAAGCTCAAAACAATATATCAAGTGACTAAATGAATGGTTGAAGAAATTTTAGCATATAATATCATTTAATCTTATGTTTTAAGAATTATGAGTAATTCACAGCAATGTGGGAAAATGCCCTCATACTTCATGATTATCATCAATTAACTGATTATCAGTCTAATATACTAGATTCTTATGACTAGTTTTAATACGAGTAATAAAGTAAAAACAGCAAAAAAATTTTAAAATAATCTTTTATAATGAATCCTGGCAATTTATTATGGGATATTCATTCAGTATATGTTTTCAACAAGAGATGAATTTTGGTAAAGTGCAGAGATGTCAAATATCAATAATATTCATCAGTATACACCTAGATTATTTAACAAATATTTAACAAAAATGGAATAGAATAAGGATAATATTAGCAGATTATTTTCTAAATCAATATGTAACATGCAAGGGTTCTTAATTATGGTTTGATTAGACTCCTTACACACACACACACACACACACACACACACAACACACAAACAAAATTCTTTCTGAGTTTGATACCACTGTTATAGCAGAAAAAACACTGCCACTGAAATTGGGAAAAACTGGTTTTATGACTTGCTTTTGTAACATACTGTCTAGTTCACTCTTATCAAAACCTTTAACTTGAGGATCTTCTTTTACAATACTGTTAGTTGCCAATAAGGTATCAATTTAAATAATGAGAGGAATATGATTCCCAAAAGTTCCCTACACTAAAGAACTCATTGGTCCATTTCCTCTTCCTGTATTTTAATCACAATTTTCTGTGCACATGTTGCCTTCAACAATAAAAATATACTCCTTAGAAGTAGGTACTATTTCATTTTTGTATTTTCATTTCTATTGCCTAGTACTATTTCTAGACTAAATTAAAAAAATTTTTTGGATTAATATATTGATTCCTATTGAAAAGCATAATTATTTGGAAGAACATGTAGAGGTAAAGAAAGGTCTCTGGGAAGAAGCTAACAAAAACGTCAAAAAATAAAAGCCTAGAATTTTATGCTACTACTTGATATTAATTTGTTTGAAAATTATGACTTTTTTCACTTGAAGTGAGTTCACTATACTTTTTAGCCATAAAAAGACATTTTGTATTCATAAAAGGAGAAGAGGGTTGAAAAAAAGAGGCAGAAAGATATATCTTATATAAATAAAAGGCAGCCTAGTATAGTAGAGAGGGTTTGGTGTCAGGAAGACGCCATGTTCACACAGGTACTGTTAAAGCAAGGATTAGACCCAGGAAGTTGAGAACCCTGTTCTAGTTTCACCACAATGACCCATTTAAAAAAAGTCATTTAACTTCTTTATGATCTTTTCACATTTGTCTCTATGTGGTATTATACTGAAAGGTCTTCTAATTCTATATCTTTGATTAGGAGTGAGTTCTCTCCAAAGTTCAAACCCTTGCTCTAGCAACACCCACGTGAGCATGTAAAAATTACAACCTATCTGGGTTTCAGTTTTTTCATCAGTAAAATGAAAGGTTTGTACTAAATGTCTGCAAATATCTCTTCCAGATCCAAATTTATGAGTCTAGTCTAGGTTTATTTATATGAAAAGGTGGAAAACAAAGTAAGCCAAATTAAAGAAAATAAAATACTTCTTTCCTATAATAATGTGAATGAAACCATTAAAAGGTAACTGACTTCAGATTATTTGCAATGATAAAACTTGGGAGGATAGAAGGGATGATGTAAGATAGTTCTACTGCTAATTAGATACTGGATAATGGCTGTAGATTTGATTTATCTTGCTGGATCCAAACCTTCACCATACTTCCCATTGATCTTCATTCCCACAATCATCTCTATTTCTTGCAGAGCAGAACCTTACATTTTTCCTGTGGATCAATCTATACACTTACAGACCAGCATCTATTATATCTTACTTCTGCATTTCTAAGCCATTTCCATGTCATGCTGTTAATATTCTCCTACCCTATTCCATGATATAATAAGGTAGGAATACCTAAGCATGACCATGGATCCAGAAGAAACTATAATGTTCTACTCTGATTCCTTCCCTCCAGATGGAGTTACTATATAGTCTGGTTAGCCATAACAGCCACAGTGTTTGTCTGGAACTTCAAGTTCTTGAGGGAAGTCCCTTTCATTATTCAATAAGGCCATTTCTTTTATGAAACAGGACAAACTAAAAGCTTTGATATCTGTTTGTGAGTTTGTGTGTGTGTGTGTGTGTGTGTGTGTGTGTGTGTGTGTGTGTGTGCGCGTGCGCGTGCGCACCACTAGTCTAGGAACCTTACAATATTCTCTGCCTTTCAATTAATAAGTTTGCAATCCCTAGATGACTTAGCTAATGCCTAACATTGAGAATTTGCTCCTTACAAACAGTGTACTCACCAGCTCCTTAAACATCTGTTGCAATTATCATGGTAGCTCTGAAAAGTAGTACTTTTCTACTGGGGAGCTCAAAGTTCATCCAGAAGTTCTTTCATTTTACATTGTTGTAAGTTTAGAGATTCAGTAATATTTTTATACCTCTACAAGAAACTGACAAGTGGTAATGATTAGAACATTTATCAAAACTAGATGAGAAGGCAAAATCTCCTCTAAGGTGAAATATAACATTATCTGATAGTACAAGCATGATAAATTTTCATTGATGATTAATTGAGTGGTTAAAAGATGGATTCTGGTTTTGAGAATTTTGTTTTTTCCCAAAAGTACAGGAAATAAAGGGGCTAAGATGGGATAAATGACTAAATGTGCAAAATAGAGACAAAAAGGAAAAAGAAATATGCAGAGAATGCCAGCAAGTTGAATATTTGCTTCTCCTCATAGCTTCACCTTTCCATGACCATGTTGACAATATAAAGTGAGCCCTAAAGTCCATTGATATTCTTCACACTAGTGAAGTCCAGTACCAACAAATCCATGGGGTTGAGGAGTAAGGAATTGATGAGAGTAGAAAAATGGAGAGATTGGGTCTATTCAGTCTCTTTGTTCTGGGAAATTCCTTTAAGTGTTTCAGGCTTCCAGTGTCCAGAGAAAGTGGGTGATCATTCGCACTAATTCAGGTTGCCAAAGGAATGAAAGGACTAGGAAAAAGCTGGCATGAGAAGAACTGGAATTTTTCATTATATCCCTTCTACCAACTTGCTACACTAGAGACTTCATAGAATTTTCCCCTTGGATAAGATCTGGGACTTTTTTAATTTGTCCAAATTTTAGAGTTTCTTTACTCTATACTCTATTATATATATTTTCCTATGTATACTTACTTTAATTTCTGTCTTGCTATCAACTTAGATAAATGAATTTCATTTCTATTTGCTCTGTTATTTCTATAATATCATGTACTAATATTTGATGAAAAGAGATAAGGCCTTGGATAAAAATTTTGGACCTTTCTTTTCTAATTAATGAAAAGTTATCAGACATTTAGCTTAAATATGGAAACTACATCTTATAACATACAAGGAAATAGAAAGATAAAATTGTATCTACTCTTTGAGAAGAGAAGGTCTATCTCTCAGTATTCCCAATCTCCTGCTTCATCCTCTACAAAAAAGCTAGGGAGTTTAACTAGAGAAAGCATCTTGGAGTCTGATATCTCCTCCTTCCAGGTGATCTTCAAACTCTTCTTATAACAATTTAAATGGAAGCAATTCAAGAAACTTGACATGGCACTGGTAAACTGTCCAGGTTTCAGCAGTATATAGCAGTGAGGTCTGCACAATGGCTCTGTAGACCTTCAGTCTCGTAGTCAATCTAACACCTCTTCTCTCCCATACTTTCTTTCAGAGTCTTCCAAATACTGAGCTACCTCTGGCAATGCTGTGTCAACCTCATTGTCAATATGTACCAGTGAAATACTCAAAATAGACCTGGAGTTAGAAAAGCACTAGATTTTTCTTTCACAAGTCTGTAAATTTCACAGATTGAAACTTTTGTTCTGATGAGACAGAAAGCTGCTTGAGGACTGGCTGAATAACAAAGGTCTATGTAAGATTGCCTGAGGGAAAGAAAGAAAGAGAGAGAGAGAGAGAGAGAGAGAGAGAGAGAGAGAGAGAGAGAGGAAAGCAACCATTACAGCAGGCTGGGCTCAGACTCAAGTGAATTGGGCCAAGATGGGAATGTAGGCCACACTGTTATAGTTTTGCCCACTTCCTGTACAGAGAAGAATCAGGAAAAGTGGGCAAAAGGGGATCTCACTCCCTCTACTTGACTGTGGTCAGATACCTACTCTGAAAGGCTGGAAACTGGAGGAGTAAAGGTATGAGCTGAGGTTTGCTTTATCTTGGAGAATTTACATTTAACAATGAAGCTAAATTGAACAATAAGAGGTAATTTATACCTGATGAGGGCCCACACTGCCCAGGGAGCCCTCAGAAAACATCAGAGGGGCACAAATAACATTTTCACAATATTAAAAAGCTAGACAGTTCTTTTTCTATTACATATCATCCCCACTCAGACAATGTTGGGGCCCTGAATTTTTTCAGAGAATAGAATATAATTCTCTTCTGAAACCTTTTCAGAATTGGGGGAAGAGGACATTGATCCAGCACTTTTCTGTCAGTTTGACTGGGATAGCATCTTCTAAACATTGTTAACTATGAAGTCACCTTTTGAGATGTTCAGCTGGTAGCCTGGAGAAACAAACCTCAGAAGAAAAGATTAAGCAAACAAAACCAAAGAGGGCCAAGTAAGAGACCCAATAAGGACAGAAATCAGACTATCTCTGATCCTAAGCCACCATCAGAATATTTTAATAAGAATATGGATTCCAATACAATATGGATTCATTAGTGGTTGCCATGTTTAATTAAGGTGATAAAGCTCAAGAATGGCATAATCAAATACATTGCGTAGTCATTTTAAAACAATGCATGTCCAAAACATGATTTGTAGTAAATTTTTTGGTTTTAACTTTAGTCATTTTCAGAATGAACAAAAACCTCTTGCTGAAGAATAGATCTCTTTTTTAAAACAGTTTTTAAATAGATCAGAGTCATCATCCTGATATAGCTAGTCATGCTATTATTTCTTTTCCTTAAAAAACTCTTGTTGTGATAATCATATCCTGATGTTACAATTCTTTTAAAAAAAAGTCAAAACTAATTCTTTGCTGGCTGTTAAGGATTTTAAGGATGGTAGATCCAATTGATCACTTCTATACTTCATTAATAAGCATCTGTCATGATTATAGTAATTTGCTATAAAATGTATACAGGGATAATAAAAGATACTTTCCTTTATGTATTTAGATGTCTGTTCCAGGCAAAGGTCATACAGACAATCCTTTTCAATGAGTCAGGCTCCAAATCTGCCAGGTGAGGCATTACTTTAAGAAAATCCTGTCTTATCTAATGATAAAATCATTCCCTCAAAAGTCCTGCCATCCACAGTATCAAATGTCAAATTTTATAGTTAGTGGCTTCATTGGCATAATGCGTCCTTTTGTTTGATATACCTGATTTCAGAAAGAGCAATTAGCAATATATAAAATATTTATAAAATATTTATATTGTAAGACCCTGAGTTTCGAAAGCTATGAACTTTTGCCTAAATGCCTGTAAGACCCTGAGTGTCGAAACCTATGAACTTTTGCCTAAATTCTGCTCCTAAGTCTCTACCTGGTCAGCTCTCTAAGTTTCTGCCTAGTCAGCTTTCGGACCATGCAACGGGGGGGGGGGGGGGGGGGGTGGGGGGGGGGGGGGGGGCTTCCCCGAGGACCTGCATCCAATAAGAACATGTCGCACCATCTCAAGACAATCAGCAGGCAGATGCTTGAAACTCCCAACTGAGCCATATATGAGGACTCTCCTCCCTTTACTCGGGGTTCCAGGATCCTAGCCCTGTCCTAGGATGGAACCCTAGCTCGAGGTAATTTAATAAACCCTTGCTATTGCATCTCTATCGTGTTGAGTGTCTGTTCAAAGATTGGGGATTTTTCTGGGACCTTAACAATATATTATAGGAAATTGCTAGATTCACATATATATGAATCTAGCAATTTCCTATAATCAGAGCTTTGGGTGAGTTGAGCTCTAAAGGAATCAGCATATGCCAAGTTGCTATTAGGCTCAATATCAGCAAAGAGAACTAGAGGAAAAAAATTATACCCAATTCTATCAATCACAGTTCATGCATCTAAGGACTTTGCTATAAATGATATAAACAAAACTTGTGAGGTAAAAATACAATAATCTTAAATCACATGTAGAACTGAATTTTTTTAAAAAGTCTTTAACAATAAACCTATTTAATTATTAACCATACAAATCATGGCTTGAGATTTCTTTCATTACATTAATTCAATTATTCTAATTCAATTAGATTAATTCAATCATTAGAACATCCAAGGTGACTTTAATTTTCAACTTGTGTTATCAATCCCAATTGTAATAAAACAGTTGTAAGAACAACCAGATTTCCAAGAGAATTATTAGATTTTACTAAACAATCTTTCATTAATATATTATTTATAAACCTACAGTTCATTACATTGTTTTTCTGTGGTTTTTTTAGGTTTTTTGCAAGGTAAATGGGGTTAAGTGGCTTGCCCAAGGCCACACAGCTAGGTAATTATTAAGTGTCTGAGTCCGGATTTGAACCCAGGTACTCCTGACTCCAGCGCAGATGCTTTATCCACTGTGCCACCTAGCCACCCCTGCTCATTACATTGTTTAAAAATTTCAGGGATGCCAGAGAGGGGCCATGACCTTTGATATTCCCTTCATTATCTCCATAAAGTAATCAATTACTAATTTCAGTCTTCAATCTTATCAAAGTAACTCCAAATAATTTATATTTTCACAAAAGATAATCAACTAATCATAGGTACAATACTTCTAAACCTTAAAAAAAGATGAGGGGAGGGGCGGCTAGGTGACACAGTGGATAAAGCACTGGCCCTGGAGTCAGGAGTACCTGGGTTCATATCCAGTCTCAGACACTTAATAATTACCTAGCTGTGTGGCCTTGGGCAAACCACTTAACCCCATTTGCCTTGCAAAAACCTAAAAAAAACCCAGAAAAACAATGTAATGAACTATAGGTTTATAAATAATATATTAATGAAAAGATTGTTTAGTAAAATCTAATAATTCTCTTGGAAATCTGGTTGTTCTTGCAACTGTTTTATTACATTTGGAATTGATAACACAAGTTGAAAATTAAAGTCACTAACAAACAGAAACAAAAACCTAAAAAAAGATGAGTGGAAATTGAAATAGTTATAAAAGTTGATAATATGATAAGAACTTATAGCAATAGCAATCTACTGACTTAGGTCAGACACTTAACAATAACAAAGATGTTATGAATGCCTCGTGAATACTTAGTCCAGAGTGATTAAAATTTTTTTTTTAAATTAATACATCTTAATAAATGACACCTCTCTCAAGGGAGGGTGGGCTAGGAATACCTGAAATATTAGGTCTTATAGGCAATTTGAAAGGCTTTTTTTCCTGCCCCTTTGTGCCAATCATTGATTAGAGTCACAATCTAATTGATATAATTCGTCCCTCAAATGTTGTCCCATGCCTGTTCCTTATACTAATAAGCAAGATCAGCTATCCCCTTGATCATGCACAAAGGAGAAGGACACAGACCCTAGGTAGCTCAGAACTAGATGAGGCAAACCTGAACTAATCTCAGATTTTTTTGATTGGGGAGGTTGTCTTTTTGTCTTAACTCACATACCTGCCCTAGGAAACAATACAGGCAGACCCCAGTCTTTGTAATTAAAAACAAACAATTCTCCCTTCACATTCTTGTGGAACCCAACCACCCCCATATTCCTCACCGTTATATAAATGAATGAAAAGAAAAACCTGCTAGACTGAGAGAAAATTATACATTTTATTCACGAATCTTGCAAGATACACCTTACAAGGTACGGGTACCTCACACCTAGGCATGAGGCACAAATTAATCTTGAAAGTCCGGTAATTTATGGTCTTCAGAAACTCTTTCCCCTCCCTCTTGGATGTCATAGGCTCTCAGAGTTTGAGTTACAATCTAAGAGGTCCATCCATTCCATGATATGTCCCTAATATGATCCCCCCCAAATCATAAGATGCATGATATGCTAATGAACCCCAATCGTCACAGGGGGGGTGTGGGTTAATATTCAACAATATTTAATTAAATAAATTAAATACCTAATTGCGCAAGCTCAGTAGCATTAGGTCAAAATCTCTAGGTCACTCTTGACCAGTTGAGAACCTGGTTTGGGGTTTGGTATCCCTAGAATGGGATTAGAAAAACTCTTCCAGTCTTGTGATTGACTGGGCCATTCCCCCTTTTAACGGCTTCCCTAAGGTCTCCCCTCCACAACCTGTGAAGACCAACACCCTAGGTTCCTCACACTTACAATAGAGATGAAACAATGTCATGCAGTCCAGGTAACAAAAATTTCAAATACACACACACACACACACACACACACACAGAGAGAGAGAGAGAGAGAGAGAGAGAGAGAGAGAGAGAGAGAGAGAGAGAGAAAGAGAGAGACAAAAAAACCTTTTATAAACTCCTGGTGGCAGAAAAAAGTTTCACAAACTCTCTGGGCCAAAGACTGAGAAATTGTTGACAATGTATTCTTTAGCTTTCTAGAATTAAAAGTAAACCTTTACATTCTGATGGTAAAGAATTCAATCATTAGATGAAAGCTCCATTCATTGTTTTCAACAAATTTTAAATTCCCAAAACTTTAGTTTGAATCTGTCCTTAAAAAAAAACCTTTAGATTACCTTATACAGAGAATATAGACTTTATAACATACCACTTACATTCCAAAACTTCAGTCAAGAGAATATTCAGTACCAGTCTCATTAATTAAAAGACTGGACATAATTGTTATCAATATTAGATTAACATTACAACAAATTAGATTATGGATGAAAATATTAATATTTATCATAAAGCTTTCAAATACCACCTTTTCTTGGTTAAAGTAAGATTTCATAAATGTTAAAGTTTACCAAACCAGATGGCTTGAATTTTGAAGTAGTTACGTTTAGTTAAAGGGATAAATAGAAAAGATAAAATTCTGTCTTTTTGTTTTGCTGCTAGCAAAAAGCTTCCTATAGATATTTATCTCAAACCCGTCTTCTAGTTTAAACCTGAACTCCTAACTTGATTTAGAAAAGAGAAATATTGTATTTGCAGCTTCCAAGTAAAGTCAAATTGTTTCTACTATTACAATTCTCTAGCAAGGAGCTAGACCTTGAGATCTTAAAATGATGAAATCCAAACTCAGATAATAATCTACTATTGATTCCTTATTAATTTTAAGCTGGCCTTTTAAAAATAATTAAATCCAAAACCCAAATCAAAAGGAGTAATATATACACACACTCATATAGACACAATTCCCATTAGAACAAAGATTACACATTAATTTGCTTGTTTAGTAAGATATTAGGTGGTCTGGCAAACACACTAAACCCCAAGAAAGTTTCTCATTTCTCCAAACCAGTGGAGAGAAGGGAAAGGCTACTGGGATCTACACAAAAACCTCTTGTTTAAATTAAATACTTAAATATACACATGCAAACAAACAAATATTTATGTTACTATTATTTTTGAACCATATTGATTAAAATTAAAATTCCTAGATATAGTTAAATGCATTCTTACCTTACTTTGCACAGAAAATCAAGCCCAGTTATAGTAAATACTGCCATGCTTCACATTTCGAAACATTCATTTCACTTAGCTCACTGCTAGGATTTACAATTGTAGCATTCTGGTTTTAGCATTTGACTTTTACTTCTTTCTTTCTTATTAGCACATGGGTTCATTGAGCTCCTGTCTGGATTCTTCTGTCTCAAAGGAGTCCATAAGTTAATTTGCATTATAGGTTTTTTCCATATTTTTTTAGTTAGAAAATTTCCAAATCAGAATATACTCTTTCAGAAATTTATTCTTTTCAATTAATAACAAGCCCTTCTTTTATCTACACTCTTTGTGATATTCTTAGATTTTGGGGTTTTTTTTTAGGTCAGGCTAATTATCTGACCTAATATCAGCATGATAACTTCTGATAATATCAGTCATGTTACCAAATGATTAGTTATCTTTCTCTGGAGAGACAGTAAGCTTCTGGATGACTGGGTGAATTCCAAAGGTCTAGGTAAGAGTGCCTGGGCGAAAGAGAAAGAGAGAAAGAGAGGAAAGCAACCAAAAGAGCAGACTGGGTATAGACTCAATGAATCTGGCTATGATGGAACTTTAGGTCAGACTTTTATACTCTTGCCCAGGAAAAGGGACCAAAGGGGATCCCACTCCCTCTCCATGACTGTGGTCAGATACCTATTCCGAAAGACTGGAAGGTGAAGGAGGGGTAGAGAGAGGAACTGAAGATGCTCTAGAAGAATATGCATTTAATAATGGAGTTACATTGAACAATAGGAGGGAATTTACATCAGATTAGGGCCCACACTACCCTGGGAGCACTCAGAAAACATCAGACAGGCAGAAGTAACTTTTTCCCAATATTAAAAACTAGATAGATATTTCTCCCTTCCATAACTACAGCCATATGTAAGAATAGTCATGGCCTGGATACATCATCCCATTTTAGATATACCTATTCCAGTAAGGTCAAGTGCTTAGACAATAAAAACGTATTTTAGCCCAAAAAGAAAGATTCAGAAAGTCCAAATAGCAGTAAATACAAATTGAGTGGGTAATTACATTTGACATCATAAATATTATTTATATGGCTTAATGTTAGTTACAGGATATAAACTGCTGATATTTTGGAGAGTTTAGTTAATCATGGGACATTGCTAGTTATCTTGCTTTTGAACTCTGAAGACTCAGGAGCAAAGAGTGAAGCTAAAAATTTTGCACATCCCTGCCTCATTTAAATCCTGTTCTCTTTCAAGTCAAGACACCACACTCCTGATGTTGTTGTTGGTTCTCTTCAAGAATGAGGGGAGGCTAGGTGGCGTAGTGGATAAAGAACCGGCCCTGGAGTCAGGAGTACCTAGGTTCAAATCCGGTCTCAGACACTTAATAATTACCTAGCTGTGTGGCCTTAGGCAAGCCACTAAACCCCGTTTGCCTTGCAAAAACCTAAAAAAGAATGAACAATGAACAATAAACTATGAGTAGTAGTAGTAATAGTAGTTGCCCCTTAAGAGACCTGACTAGTCATTCCATTTAGACAATGCTGCTATTTCCTACCTCTTTCTCCTTCTCCTCTTTCTCCTTCCCATGCGGTTTCCTGGTTTCCTCCTCTTCAAACTTTGTCCATTTTATGAGTCATATCTTTTCATGTGGTTTTGATTTCCTATAATTTGCATATTAACTTGGGGTTCAGGGGCTAGATTTTTTCTCCCCTATTTCTTTGATGATTAATTCCATCTTTTTTTGAAACTTGGACAATTAAATCTTTAGTTTCACATAATTTTCATTCATGGATTTTGAAACTGAGCTTTGAAAAACTAGACTTTAATAAAGCCCATTGGGATTCAGAGGGAGCTATTTGACTAAGCCTCTGAAGCAGTGATGAGGAACCTTTTTTCTGCCAAGGGCTGTTTAAATATTTAACATCATTCCTAGGTCATACAAAAACTATCAACTTAAAAATTAAATGTCATTGACCTCCTTGATTTAATGAATTTTGAATCCTGCCTTGGCAGTACCAGACCAAATGATTTTGCAAACAGGCCTGATGTTTTAAAGGATTCACTCTGCTCCCCATTGATTGGCCAATAATAAGTCCCAGTCCAAGCCTCACTTGTTTAATTTTGGATTTTGAAGGTTCAGATTGAGTGCATTAAGAACCTGTTTCTATTCTAGCCAGAAACTCTGAAGTTATTTCCCCACCCAAACTGATTCTTTGAAGAAGTCAAACTAGGCCATCTTTTGTCTCAATTCTTACCTACTCTTTAGTCACTAAATGGACTTTGCTTTAGACAAACTGAAACTTGGAAAAGATCTAGCTTTTAAAAGTCAAGATCTCTCACTGCATCTGGGGACATCTCCTCTCAATTCTTGATGAAGGGGACATTGTTGATGCCATCATAAAGAAGAGAGTTCTTTTGAAAGTGAAAAATTCATGACCAGCCCTAGGGGTACAAAAGCTCAGTATTTCTTTTTTTTCAAGCCTGCAAAGTTCATAGATTAAAACTTTTCCAAAACAGAGACAATAATGATTATTGTTTATCTTTCATTTTCATTTTTTTGGCTTTTTGTAAGGCAATGGGATTAAGTAACTTGCTCAAGGTCAGACAACTAGATAATTATGAGGCTCGATTTGAATTCAGATCCTCCTGATTCCAGGCTAGTGTGCTCTATCCACTGTGCCACCTCACTGCTCCTATCTTTCATTTTTGAAGGAGACCAAGAAATCAGTGAAGCCATGACAAGCACCTGAATTTGATTTGAGTGAGGGGGTGCTGTGCTAAGTCATCTCTCTCACTTTCTCCTCCAGAGCCATCTGGATCCAGTGGCCAGATTTAAATCAGGACCCAGGATATAAGACATTCATGATTAAATGACTTACCTAAGGTCTCACAACTAGTAAGGATCAAGTGCTGAGGCTGGATTCGAACTCCAGTCCTCCTGACTTAAAGTCAGTGCTCCATCCACAGGCTGTTCAGGGACAGGCTGAATAACAAAGTTCTAGGGGAAGATACTGAGGGAAAGAGAGAAAGAAAAACAACCATAAGAGCAGCAATAAGAGCCACCTGGGCTTAGGCCATCAGGAGAGTAGCAGTCAAACTTTTAAAGTCTTGCCCACTTCTTGTGCAGGGAAGAGTCAGGGAAAAGTGATTAAAGGAGGCATCCCACCCCCTCTGTATGAGGGTACCCATTCTGAGAGTCAGAGAGCTGGAGAAATAGTAAAGGGATGAACTGTGGTTGCTCTTATCTTGATAAATTTACTTTTAACTATGGAGTTACATTGAACAATAGGAGGGAATTTACATTCCATTAGGACTCATGCTGCCCAGGTAGCACTCAAAAAATATTAGACAGCCACAAATAACATTTTCTTAATATTAAAAACTAGACATATTTCTCCTGCTACAATTGTGATCTGTGTCTTTTCATAGACTTGGATGACTTTGGAGGAGAGAGTGAGACTGGAGATTTTGCACAGTCCTGCCTCACTTAAATCCAATTTACTTGCAAGTCAAGACTATACCCTTGTGATATCATTTTTCTTCCTCAAGAATGAAGGACAGACAACAGCTGTTAGTTAGAGCTGCTAGTTCTGTTTTAACATTTCAAAGTTGAAAACCTAGAATATGAATCATAGTTTTATTTAATAATTCAGATGCCCTGATTTCTTATTTTAATAACATTTAAAAAATACTTGACTTGTATTTTCACTTTCTGAGGCATTTTAAAAGACCTGAGAAATATAGAAAAATAATGTTATGAGAGGGTTTCCCTTTTACTATTTACCAAGTAGATTACTCATGAGGCAAGTAAAAGAAAGGAGTTAGTACCATATTAAAATGGGCAAAGCTTCTATCATTTGGATTAGAAGGCAATCCAGTATAATGGAAAAGTCACTCCTTCCTTGACTTCATTCATTGCTCTTTTAATTTTCTCTCCTATACCATAAAAATCTTCACCTTGGACTTTGATCATCCCCATCCCCACCTCTCACGTTGAACTACCTTCCACATCTGTAGCCTCTCCTTCTGCTTAGCTGACTCTCCCAGGGCACTTCATATCTTGCTTCTTTTACTTACAGACTGCATAACCTTGAACAGTCCTCATGTATAAAATGAAGAAGTTAAATGAAATGATATCTTCCTGTCTTTGATGGATAAACTATGAACTTATGACTATGAAATTTCATTCTTTAGGTTCTTTCCATTTAATCCTAAATCTAATCTAAATTCAGTGATGAAATGAGTAAGTGATAAATCTTTCATTAGAAAAGATTTTCCTGAATATATATAAAATAAAAATATAATTTACCATTCAATCCAGATTCTGAAATGCAGCAACACCAGGTTGGGTCTATTTTACTTTGGCCATCAAGAGATTATTTTTTTCTTACTAGCTTTATGCATAGCCTAAAAGAACCTAATATACTCAAAGAACCCAGAAGAACAAAAAGAAATTTATAACAAACACCTATATATAAATTAAAGGGAATAGTCCTTGCACTTTGTTCAAACTCCACAGCTCCTCATCTGGATGCAGATGGTACTCTCCTTTGCAGACAGCCCAAAATTATTCCCGATGGTTGCACTGATGGAATGAGCAAGTCCTTCAAGGTTGAACATCACTCCCATGTTGCTGTTAGGGTGTACAGTGTTTTATGATTTCTATTTAGAATTGGAATTGCTGGGTCAAAGGGTATGAACAGTTTTATGGCTCTTTGGGCATAGTTCCATATTGCTCTCCAGAATAGTTGGATCACTTCATAACTCTACTAGCAGTGTATTAATGCCCCAATCCCCCCACAACCTCTTCAATATTGATCATTTTCCCTTATTGTCATCTTAGCCAATCTGACAGGTGTGAGCTGATACCTCATAGTTGTTTTAATTTGCATTTCTCTGATCAATAATGATTTGGAACATTTTTTCATATGATTATATATAGCTTTAAATTCTTCATTTGAAAACTATTCATATACTTTGACCTTTTATGCAGCTGGGGAGTGACTTGTAACCTCATAAATTTGATGCAATTCTCTATATATTTTAGAAATGAGACCTTTATCAGAACACCGAGTTGTAAGATTACATTCCAGTTTTCTGCTTTCCTTCTGATTTTGGCAAGATCGATTTTATTAGTGCAGAAGATTTTAATATAGTGAAAATAATTCATTTTCTTTCAGTTTATAATGTACTCTATTTCTTTTTTTGGTCATAAATTTGTCCCCTTCCCATAGATCTGTTAAATATTTTCTTGGTCTTATAATTTATCTATGGTGTTGCTACTTTATGTCTAAATCCTGTATACATTTTTACCTTATTTTGGTATAGGGTGTAAGATGTGGGCCTGTGCCTGGTCATCGCCATTCTATTTTCCAATTTTCCCAATAATTTTTTTTTTTATCAAATAGTGAGTTCTTATCCTAGAAACTAATGTCTTTGGGTTCTCAGAGAGATTACTGTAGTCATTTACTACTGCTCTTTTTGAACCAATCCTAATCCACTGATCTATTGCTCTATTTCTTAACCAATACCAGGCAGTTTTGATGACTGACACTTTATAGTATAGTTTTTAGAACTGATAGAGCTAGACCACCTTCCTTTACATCAGTTCCTTTGCTATTCTTAACCTTCTATTGCTCCAGATGAATTTTTTTCTATTTTTTTCCTAGCTCGATAAAATAATTATTTGGTAGTTTGATTGGTATAGCACTGAATAAATAATTTAATTTGGATAGAATTGTCATTTTTATTATATTAGCCTGACCTAACCAGGAGCAATTGACATTTTTCTGGTTATTTAGATCTGATTTTATTAGGTTGACAAGTACTCTATATTTGTGTTCATTCAGTTTCTGGGTTTATCTTGGGTGGGTAGAATCCTAAGTATTTACTTTAAATGGAAGTTCTCATTCTGTCTCTTGCTCTTCAGCTTTGTTATTCATATATTTATGTGGGTTCATTTTATATCCCACTACTTTGCTGAATTTTTTAATTGTTTCAAGAAGTTCTTTTAGATGATTTTCTCAGATTCTGTACATATCACCTGCAAAGGATGAAAGCTTTGCTTCCTCATTGCCAATTCTGATTCCTTCAACTTCTTTTTCTTTGCTTATTGCTAGAGCTAACATTTCTAAATTATATTGAATACTAATGGTGACAATGGGCATTCTTGTTTCACCCCTGATCTTATTGGAAATGCTCGTAGTTTATCTCCATTACATGTAATATTCGTTGAAGACAGCATCTTTTAAAGTGGTAATAATCTATATCTAGCCAATCTTATATCTTTGCTCAAAACTGAAAAAGAAATGAATAAAATTTCTAGGTTTGCTAATGCAATTTTTTAACTTTTGTATTTTTTTCATTGAGCTAGCTAGTGTTGCTATTATTCATAAAATTTTGGAGAGCAAAAAGCATTTGTTCACTATCAGTCTTGCTCCAATCTTCTCTGTTAACTTTTATGAAAACTCAACTGGAATAGAACTTCAGGATTCACTAGCTTTTCATTCCTCCCTCTGAAAACTACCTAATTTTTTAATTTTATTTATTTTCTATTATTTAAATAATCTTGTTGTGAGAGTAATCATAAACCCCCCTCTCACCCCCCCCAAATATGAGAAACCTAAATTATAGTGAGAAATAAAAGAAAGTACACTTCAGTCTGTATTTGGATTCTAATGGCTCTATGAGATGAATTGTCTTCCCCATCATGGCCATGAGAGAGGTTGCTTCAATATTTTTCCCCACAGTTTCTATCACTAACTGTATTTCCCTCCACTCTATTTCTTCTGACTATCATCTATTCCATTCTCTCTCTCTCTCTCTCTCTCTCTCTCTCTCTCTCTCTCTCTCTCTCTCTCCTTTCATCCTATCCCTGTTCAGAAGTATGTTGTATCTGAGTATGCTCTCCCACGATCTTCCCTCTCTTCTATCACCTACTCCCCCCTTTTCTCCCCCCTTCCCCCTCATCACATCCCTTTCTTCTCATTTTACTCTACAGTAATGTAGGTTTCTATACCCTATTAAGTGTGTATATTCTTTCCTCTCTAAGCTATTTCTAATGAGAATGAAGGTTCACACATTTCCCCTTTGCCATCCCCCATTCCACTCCACATTCTGAAAGCTTTTTCTTGATTCTTATGTGAAACATCTTAGCCCCTTCTTTCTCACCTTTCACTTCCTCCCAGTACTTTCTTTTATCACCCATTGACTCCATCTTCTTACTGTATTATACCAGTATATTCAGCTCACATGAGTTATCAGTATGTTCTTCCCATACAGGAATATAAACAATTCAATATCATTAAGTTCCTCATAATTAGTCCTTCTTGTCCACCCTCTCTGTGGTTCCCCTGAGTCCTGTACTTGGAGATCAAACTATCTGTTGAGCTCTAGTTGTTTCAACAGGAAAGTTTGAAAGTCCCCTCTTTCATTGAAAATCCATCTTTTCCTCTGGAAAAGGATGTTCATTTTACTAGGTAGTTGATTCTTAGTTGCCTTCTGGAATATCATATTCCAAGCCCTACAAGCCCTTAATGTAGACATTTCCAGATCCTGTGTAATTCTGACTATACAGTCACAGTGGTTGAATTGCTTGTTTCCAGTAGCTTTAGTATTTTTCCATGGCTCAGGAGTTTTGGACTTTGACTATAAAATTCCAGGAAGTTGTCTTTTGTGATCTCATTTAGGTGGTGATTGGTAAATTCCCTTAATTTGCATTTTATCCTTTGCTTCTAGGATCTCAGGACAATTTTGCCTTATTATTTCTTGAAAAATGAAGTCTAGGTTCTTTTCCCTGATCTTGCCTTTGAGCTAGCCCAATAATTTTTAAATCGTCTCTCCTGGATCCGTTTTCAAGGTCAGTTATTTTTCCAGTAAGATATTTCACATTTTCTTCTAATTTTGGTTTTTTTTTTTTGGCATAGTTTTATTATTTCATGATTTCTCTCAAACACATAAGCTTCCTTTAGTTCCATTCTGCATTTGAACGAGTTATTTCTTCAGAGAGCTTTTTCATCTCCTTTTCCAGCTGGCCAATTCTGCTTTTTCATACATTCTTCTCCTCATTTGCCTTTTGTATTGCTTTTTTCATTTGATCTAAACTGATTTTTAACATATTACTTTCTTTTTTTTTCAGCTAGTCAGTTAATTATTTTTTATTACACCCAACATTTTTTATAGTAGTATTTTATCATTTCCATTTACATATGAAGTTTTCAGCATTCAGTTTTGTAAGATTTTTGTCACTAAAGGGTTTTTGAAGTGAATTGAGTTGACTGTATTTTATCTCTTTTTTGGGGGGGCAGGGCTATTAAGTCAATCACAGCTAATAAGTATCAGGTATCTGAGGTTGGATTTGAACTCAGGTCCTCCTGACTCCAGGGCCAGTGAGTGCTCCATCTGCTTGTACCACCCAGCTGCCCTGATTGTTATTTTATTTTAAAATTTAATATTTATTCTCATTTTGTACAAATAATTTTTTTTATAAATTAATAAAATATTCTTGTTTAAGAGTAAACGAAGTACCCTCTCCCCCCAAAAAACATAGACTCACTTGAATGATAAAGTAAAGGGGAGAAAAAAAGTTAAAATTAAAAAAATAGTAATAATTGTATGTATGGCCAGGTGGCACAGTGGACAGGGCACCAGCCCTAGAGCCAGGAGCACCTAAGCCCATATCTGGCCCCATACACCCAACAATCACCCAGCTGTGTGACATACAAGCCACCCCAACCCCACTGCCCTGCATAAACCAAAAAAAAGAAAAAAAGACTCAAAATAAAATAAAATAAAATAGTAATAATAGTAGAGGCAGGTGGGTGGCAGACAGAGCACTAGCCTTTGAGCCAGGAGCACTGGGGTCCAAATCTGGCCTCAGACACCCAACAATCACCCTCCTATACAGCCCCAGGCAGGCCACCCAGCCCAATTTGCCCTGCACCCCCAAAAATAAAAATAATAATAATAATATAATATAATAATATAATAATAATAATAATAATAATAATGATAATAAATCTGCATTATTCTGTTTTCCAATACCACCAGCTCTGTTGTGGGTGGATCACATTCTTTATGATAAGTTCATCACAAAAGTTACTTCCATATTTTTCCACCATTGCCATTGCTGATCACAACTCCCTCCTTTTGTATTTCTCCACTACCATGTACTATATTTTCTCTTTCCTTTCACTAGGCTGCTATCAGGATCTGAATGTGTTCAGAATCCCAGAGTCCTGTTCCAGGGACAGAGCTTGGCAGTCTCTCTCTTCACTCCCCTCCCTAGGTTCAATGGGCTCATGCCCTGGGGGCTCCTGCTTACTGGCTCCACCTGCTTCTGTTTCCTGGATCTGGGCTGCTGCAAGCCCATGTTGCTTGCTGTGTGCCCTGAGGGCTGGGCTTCATGTGCTCTCTCTGGCAGAGGTCTCCCCCTTCCCCCAACTTATGCCTGGTGCTCCCTGGGCATAGATCATGAAACTTTCCCGCTGCTGTGAGCTGCAGCTACCAGTGCCCTGGGACTGCCTCTGGGAAGCTGAAGTACTTTTGCTCTGGTGGGCCACCCCTCTGGCAGGCCACCCCTCAGACCCCGGGGAACAGAGCCTTTCTGCTCTTTTCCAGGTTACCTTGAGTAGGAGAACTGCCTCACTGTGTCCCTCTGTGGGTTCTGTCTCTTGAGAATTTAATTAGAGTCCTTAGCTCCGCTCTTGTCGCCATCTTGGCTCTGCCCCCATTATAACATACTACTTTCTTCAGTACTTTTTAATATTTTTTTCACCAAGCAACTGACTTGGTTTTAATGATTTATCTGTATTGCTCTCATTTCTCCTCCCTTTTCCCTCTACTTCCCTTAACTGCTTTTCAAAGTCTTTTTTGATCTCATCCATAACTTGAGCCCATTTCTATTTCTCTTGGAGATTTTGCATATAGCAGCTTAGATTTTGTCATCATCTCAGTATGTATTTTGGTCCTCCATGGACCAAAGTAATTTTCTATGGTCAGATTCTCCTTTTCTGTTGTTCGTTCATTTCCTCAGCCTATGACTGATTTACTGCACTTACAAGGTTTTGGGGAGTTTTGAGGGATAATTCACAGGGACCTTAATTCCTCCAGGATCTTATGACAGGCTCTGACTACTCTCTTGTATGTGTTCTTGCCTCCCCTCTGCCCTGGAGCTGTGATAATGGTCCCTACTCGGCTATGGCAATTGGGAGCCCAATGACCATATCTGAGTATGGGCAAACAGCTGAGTTCTGTCCCATGGAGAACAAAAAGACCTCTTCAGTTTCACCCAAACCCATAACTGTCTGTGGGTTGAGAGCTCTAGACATGCTGGGTGACTCTGCTGACTCCCACTGCAGGTTCTTACCACAGGGCTGCTCTGAGACTGAAGCTCCACTCCTTACTCACTCTGCTATGACAGGGCTCTTTCACCATGCCTTCCGACTCTACCTGATGATCTCTGGGCCAAGAGGTTTGGAAACTGCCCACTTTGCCATGGACCCAGGAGCCTGGACTAGCTATTCTGTGTTGGGGCTGTGACTGGACTGTGGCTTTTTTTCACCCCTGGTCCCAGTGGAACAGACCTTTCTTGTGGAACTTCTAAGTTGTCTTGGACTGGGAAATTGCATCACTCAGTCTTTCTGTGGGTTATGTTGCAGGAGTCCAGCCTCCGTGGGGTTCTTGGAACCTGACAGGAGGGATAGAGTCGGCGAAATGAATTGAGTCAACAAGTGGGTATAGTCAGGAGCAGGTTGACTGACTGTCAGCTGCTTGGATTTATTTTTATAGTTTCAGAATCATGTATGTTTCAAGCAAGCAAGCACCTGAGATCATTTCCTTA
Source organism: Macrotis lagotis (assembly GCF_037893015.1). NCBI lineage: Eukaryota > Metazoa > Chordata > Mammalia > Peramelemorphia > Peramelidae > Macrotis > Macrotis lagotis. The sequence continues at coordinate 142,279,653 of NC_133659.1, read as the reverse complement.
GTTACAAGAGTGTACAATTTTCATCATCAGTCATATAGTTCATATGGTTACAAGTTTCAATCATGTGATTACAAGTTTAAGTAATAATCATATAGTTAATTAATTTCTTATCCCTACTCGGATCATGATGACCTTAACCTGTCTGTTACCATATTTATTACTACATTGTATAATTGTTAATTCATTTAAAGCTATCAATTAAACAATTCTTTTAATGGAAAGTTTTTTGTATTTTTTGTGTAGGTAATGTTTTTTTGATACACTTCCTTAACAGTCTGTAGTAAGGGTCTTTATGCTTGTCCATCCATCCGTTAACTCTTACAATAACCAATTTTTCTTTCTGACCTTGTTGGTAGAAGCCACAGTTTCTGTGACTTTTTTTATTCTTTCCCATGAAACTAAGGCTGCTGGAGTTCACATATCAGTCACCTGTACTAACTATTTTCTCACCATCTTTTTCATATATTCCTGTGTATGGTAAGGGGGGCAAAACTATTAATTTCCCTGGAATTCTATCTGACCCATCTTGTATCTGTTTTCCCTGTATATATTCTGGTATCTCCTTCGAATTCCCAGTGCTGGGTTTTCCAGAGATTTCATAATGTTGAAGCCTTTTATATGCCTCAGGGAGAGGCAGTCCTGTTAAATTTAGACAGAGTTTACAATCTGTTTTATTTAAGGAATTTTTCTGAAATCCTTCCTTTATAGTCATTCCAGTATTAGGGTGAGTAAATATTGTAATCAATAATAAACCTATAAATATTGGTATGCATTAAATCCCTATATATATTGAAGAAGAAGGAAATGTTGTTCCATCAGGCAGTGTGACTGCCTTGAGTCTTCTTGCTGCAACTGTGTCAAACAGCTTAGAGACCCTGGCTCCCAACATTTTGTCCCTCTAAATTTTGGCTAGAATCATAATTTGATGGCTTTTGGAGGTTAAGTTTCTGGGAATTTCTGCCTTCATGCTGCCATCTTGTGAAAAAGACCCGCCTTAATCTGGATATATACATACACACATATAATATATAAAAGAATATGTTTTTATTGTTGTTTTTAATTCTTCATTCCCAAAGAGGACCAATGATATAATGAAAGTGTATTTTTTTTTAGATTTTTCAAGGCAATGGGGTCAACAAGGCCACATGGCTAGGTAATTATTAAGTGTCTGAGGTCTGATTTGGACCCATTTACTCCTGACTCCAAGGCCATTGCTCTATCCACTGTGCCACCTAGCTGCCCCCATGAAAGTGCATTCTTAACTTGCTTGGGAATTGGATTTGTGAGGCAGAATTGCACAAAGTCATAAGCCACAATTTCTCCCCCCAGAATCATGAAAGTTCAAAGGCAAAATAAAAGTCAGATTGACATGTAGTGGCCTAGGACGCAGTAGATGACCTTATTCTTTCCTTTTGTTTGTCTAATGCAAGAAGATTAGAGTCACTAGAGCATGATGAATGTGTAAGGGAGAAAAATGGGAAGAATTTTTGGAAAGGAAGGCCAGCCTATGGAGATCTTTCAATATCAAAGACAGAATTTTCTTTTTTTTTAATTGCAGAATTTTAATTCCAAATACAAATTGAAAAATCTTCAACATTCATCTATTTGCCTATGTATATTTTTAAGTGAAAAAATTTCCTTCCACCCTCCCTTCCCACCCCCCTTCCCCTCTGCAGCAAACAGTTGGGTTAATATTTTACATATATATTTGTTTTAAGCATATTTACAGATTAGTCATTTTCAGTATGAGGAATTAGGATTAAAGCAAAGAAATACAAAAGAGAGTTTTCTTAAAGTAAATGTAGTGTTCATCAGGTTGTGAAGAATTTTTTTTTGTTTTTTTTTTTGTTTTTTTTTCCTTCCTCTGGATGGGGATAGCAATGTCCATAGCCATTCTAATAGGATTGGCCTAGCTCTCTGAACTTCTGAGAGCAGCTGCATCCATCAAGATTGATCATCTTACAATGTTTATGTTAATGTGTACATTTTGTTCTTGGTTTTGCTTCTTTCACTCAGCATCAGATTTTATAATTCATTCCATGCTCCTCTAGATTTTGACTATTTATGGTTTCTTATAGAACAATAGTATTCCATAATAAACATATAACATAACTTGTTTAGCCATTCCCCAGTTGATGGGCATCCCCTCAATTTCCAATTCTTTGCCACTCCAAAAAAAAGAGCTACTATAAATATTTTGGAAGATGTGGAACTTTTCCCCATTTTTTATGATTTCTTCTGGATATAAGCCTAGAATTGGAATTGCTGGGTCAGAGGTTATTAACAGTTTTATTGCTCTTTGAGCATAGTTCCATATTGCTCTCCAGAATGGTTAGATCATTTCAGAATTCCACCAGTAATGCATTAATGTCCTAATCCTCCCACAACCTCTCCAACATCGATCATTTCCCCTTATTGTTATCTTAGCCAATCTGATAGGTGTGAGCTGATACTTCATTGTTATTTTAATTTGCATTTCTCTAATCAATAATGGTTTGGAGAATTTTTTTAATGATTATATATAGCTTTATTTTCTTCATTTGAAAACTATTCATATCCTTTGACCATTTATTAATTGGGGAATGATAGAATTTTCTATTAGATGCTGGAGGTAATAGGAAAACCCCTGGTGTTTATTAAATGCCTGGGTGAGGGGTGGTGACATGGTATGATCTTTAGTGCTTATCATAGTGCATAAAAAGCATCTAAGACATGCTTATTTTCACTTGATTCCCAATAAATAATTTGGAACCTTTTAGATAAAAACCAGTAGGGCACTGGGTTGACTAAATTTCTCTCAAAATAAAAAAAAAAATCACCAGGAAAGTGCCTTGGGCAAACTGAAGTGACAGTGCCTGTTTTAAAAAAAAGATAAGAAGAACTAAAGAAGGAGAGCAATAACACCATTGCTACTCTGCTCCATACAAATAAAGACACAAATTAGGGCAAGAAGGAAAAAATGATATGCCTAACCTGCCATTCTATCCTAAAGAAAGGACTCTGCCCACTAGAGAGCCAAAGGATTCTAGAAGGGAATAAATGTTTCCTGGTTGCTATTCTGGCCCCCCCAAAAAGCAATAGCCTCAAGGAGAGGTGTGGCATGAGGGAGTGCTATTGGAGATGCATGCAAATAACTCTAAGACTACTTGAAAAAAATAAAGAAATCCTGATCCCATTCTATAGTCATTCTAATAGCATTTGCTTCTCTTTGCCTCCTATGGTTTCTAGAAAAAGTCAGAACTAGTCCAATTCTGTGGAAGATTTGAAATCCCTGGGTTTCTTGTCACCTTTTAATTAAACAACTAAGTGGGGGGAGGATTGCAGCTAAGTGGCACAGTGGCTAGAGTATTGGACTTGAGGCTCATCTTCCTGAGTTCAAATCTGGCCTCAGTTACTTGCTAGCTATGTGACTTTGAGCAAGTCACTTATCCTTCTTTCCCTCATTTTCCTCATCTCTAGAATAAGTTTCTACTCAGTATTTTTGCTGAAAAAAAATCTCAAATGAGGTCATAAAGCATTGGTCATAAATAAAATATGATTGAACTGCAATTCATTTTTATGTATCTACATTGGTTATGCTAGGCACAGTGATAGATACTGAGGATGCAAAGAGTAAGACAGAAACAAACAAGCAAACAAACAAAAACTTAAGAAGCAATAAACAAAAAAGAGTGAAATTTAAAAAAATGAAGAAACAGAAATAATTTCCGATTTCAAGGATTTAATTCACTATTGAATTGAACTATTAATATACTGTTGGGAAAAGGAAGTTGCTTCTCAATTCAGTTTTCTAGTTCATCATTGCACCCCCACTTTATTAGTTTATAATCTGAATATCTTTTTTTTTAAATTTTGTGATAATAACTATTTGAATAATATTGCAAATGCCATATGGAATATATCTATATTTGTGTAGCCTCCAGTTTCAATAGGAAAAAATGAATTGTCTTTTCCTGAATATATGCTATAAATTCCTTCCATACTGGCAGTCATTATAATAATATTTAGATGAATGATTTGGAGGGAAGAAAGGAAATAATGAAGGACAAATGACAAGCATAAATTGTAAATGACAATTATAGCATCATTTTGATGCTTATTTTTTGTTTTTGATTTGATGCTGAAAGGTCAAAATTGTGTTGCTTTTATCCATAGACTGTTTGATCTCTCTGATCTCTGCCAGTTAAGTGCCTCAAAGAAACTAGGCAATTTTATGTTTTATTTAATTCTTTTCATTGGAGAATCACTTTCTCATTAACTTTTTATAAAACTAAAAGTATATGAAAGATTCTAGTACATACTAATTGCTCAATATTCAATTTTTTATTATTATATGCAAATGCTGAAATATCTAAAATAAAATTCCAGACTTTAATGGCACTCTAAAAATGGTTGACAGAAATTGCTTCAAAATAAAACCTTTCTCTGAAGCTATTGTTATATATAACAGAATAGAAATTTTCTTTATTCTTGTTTTCATGTAATTGTTCCTCTTTCAAGAAATCTAATTAATATTACCATATGTAGGCAAGGAAGAGTGAAAATAATTCTGAATCTAAACTACTCAGTCCTGAACCTATCTGAAAGAATCAATAATCTCTGTAGCTTCGTTTTTTGCACATAGATAAAGCATCAGAACTTGAATCAAAGAGAACTGACGTAGCCTCAGATACATACAGCTATGTGACCCTTATCCCTTAGTTTTCTTGTCCATAAAATAAGCTAGACTTGAAGGAAAGGACAAACCACTTTAATATCTTTGCCAAAAAAAATAACACATAGGGTCCTGAAGCTTCAGTCATGATTGAAATGACTGAATAGCAACAACAACAAATAAATTATAAAGTTGATAACAATGAATGATTTATGATATCTCACAGATCACTGACATCAATCAAACTCTAGATTTACTCTGTTTGAAGACAGCACAGAGTTATATAGGGTACTTCTAAATTCCAATAATCACTATCTTTTCTTCATATTTACAGTAGTTTTTTAAAATTTTTCTCTGACGGGACTAGTAATGAGGAAGTTTATTTTGCATGCTTGGATTTCATAAAATAATATCTTCCTTGTTGACTTCCTTATTCTTTCTGAAATAGGTCTTTGTGATGTGATTTCATTCAAGTACAACCTCTTGTAATTTCTAGTTCATTGATTCAAATGTTTGGTCTCTAACTCGTATGGAATACCAGTTATCAAAGACTTTTCTTGCTTTTCCTAGTAAGAATTTAATTCAGTATATCAAAGCATCCTAAGAATCAATTCTAACATCAAAACAGATCCAATGAAGAAAATAATAAATATTGTATCAATTGCTCAGTTGTCAAGCTGATCTGCACAAACTGAAATCTGTTTCCTTATTGTATGTGTTTTTATTAACCTGAGAAGTAATCCAGGATGTGGTTCATGTAGGGAGGAAGTCAAACAGGTTAGTGTAAGGGCAGTTTGAACTTCAGCAACAATTCTCAACACAGGAGGTGGTAGAAGAAGGAAATGTTCAAATAGTTTTTAGTCAGTAATCAGGTGTTCCTAATAGTCAGCACCCAAGCTGTCGGTTGGACCAAAGTTAACCCTTCCACTCTCGGGCCCATTCCATGAATATGGAATATATGACCTTCAGGAGAATAAGATATCTAGGCAGAGGTGTGTTGGCAACAACTCAGATCAGCTCAGGAATCAATCATCAAATTTTCAGTGTGAGCATTTGCCCTGTTATAAATAAGGGCATCATTTATCATTTTAGTAATTTGCTAGACTCAAGAAAGCACTGGAGAAAATGTTAATAATGTAGACTAAAAGTAAAAGTGTATTGTGTTGGGAAAAGTCAGTTGTTAAACATTTAACAAGCTTAGATAGAATGCTTAAAATATAGCATTGTTGAATATTTATATAATCAATGCTCAATAGGCTTTCAAGTATCCAAGAAGACAAACCGTTCATCGACTATTCATTGAGATAGATTTAAAACTAAAATAGGGGAGTTAAGGATAAAGGGGTACCAGCATCCTAAAGGAGAACTGTTCACTGATGGCTTCCACCACTTGTAATCACCACTAATCAATTTATTTTCCTGTGCTAAACTCTGGTCATTCTGTTAAGGATGAAAGTTAACCCTAACCAAATCCTAACCCAACTGAAATACTTTGGAATACTGAAAGTCAAAAGATTTTACTGCATTACTGAGCCAGCAGTCTTAACTACTGATGAAAAGTTAACATTTAAAAAAAAAAGTGAATGAGGCTCCTTTTTTTTTCCTCCACAAAATAGTTATACATATATTCTTAGTCCTTGGATAGGAACGATAGTCAATGGAGAGGGAAAAATAATCTAGTTTAGTTAAAGTAAATAACAGTGGCAAACATTATTTGGCATCTTAAGGTCTGCAAAATACTCTCTATATATTAATTTCAATTGATACTCTCAACAACCTCTTGATTACTGCACTTATTATCTTCATTTCACAGATGAGAAAAATGAAGTTAAAAGAAATTAGGCTTGTAGCAGTCACAGAACTAGTATATATCCCAGACATGGATTTAATTCAGTTATTCCTAGCACCATCAGCTAAATTTACAAAAGGGATTTGTTAGGGAAGTTTGTATACAACTTCAAAATAGGGGCAAATGGTAAATTAATCTTTCTTTTTTCAAACCAATGAAAATAGAACAGGTCTTAAGGAAACAAATAAAAATAACTTTTTGGAAAATGAGGGACACAGTTTTATAATGGAGACTATGGAGGTGAATCAAGGCTAGAATCATTTTTACATTAATTCAGTTATATAAACCAAAAGGGATAATTTTTGGAATGAAAGATAAAGTCTTGATTGAAATAACAGCAATGATCATATAACTCATGATCACATAAAAGGGAAGTATTAACTTGCCAATTAGAATTACCACATTTCCATGGCATCCCCATTTAGTAACTTAACACATAAAGAAAAACCGAAAAATTTATCTTTATTCTACTTTAAAAAAACAATTTAATATGTCCATCCACTGTGAAATGATGAGTATTTTTATGAACCTAAAGGTTTTGTCATAAAGATCTGGCATTATTAAAAATGGCCAGAAATAGCATAGTCCTTAACTGAAATCCTTGTTTCATACAAGACTTTATTATCCGCAGATGAGATAGAGTAATGATTGATAATAGTTTCTGTCAAATTGATTGTGTTACATAAAAAACTCAAAATTTTGAAATAATAGTATATATTTTTAATTTAAAATTTCTTGACCTTTTTGTCATAAATGAACTTTTCTGGGTTTCCCAGATGTTAGGGCTCTCCTTGTGATGTCATACTATTTTACATATTTTGTATATTTACCTGTACATCTCTTCAATAGAATAGAAAGTCTTTGATGTCAGGGACTATTATAATTTTCTCTTTGTATCCCTGGCTAGCACAGAATCTGACATATGGATTTTGCTTAATAATTGTTTACTGAATTGAATTGACCTAATAAAGAGGGATGGAAAATCAGGCTTGGAGTGTTGAATATAGAATCGGTCAGATGTGGTCACTGGTGACTTTCTTTAATTTTTGTTAACTGTTAGAAGAGACCAGAGCTCATTGAACTAAGGTATACCTAGAAATAATTACAACCTAAAAGCAAAAAGTAACAACTTTAAAATAGAAACATCTCTATAGTTTATGCATTTCTTGTAAATCTTGTCTCTTTCTATTTAACAAACACTGTTTGCTCATATAAACTTGGGTCATAGCACTGTTTATTACTTAACAATAGTACCTTTGGTCTGCTTTCACTTTCTAGCTAATTAAATGTAAATATTGATTCAAAATCTAATCCATTGGCTCTAGGTGTAATTTTTTCACCTTAATGTGTACAAGCACTCTTCCTTACAGTAACAGAGTATGATTGTTTATTGCTATCTACTCACCATCCAGATTGCCAGAAACCTGGCCCCTATATCTAGAAGTGACTATTAACTAAAGTCATCAATGGACATTTTGCTATTAAGAAGACGATAGGCTTGGAGTAGATTGACCATAACCTTTAAACTGATCAAGGTTTTTAGGGTGCCACAGTGAAGACACATGAAACTACTTAGATACATTAAAAAGTCTTATTTCAAAAAGTGCAGATTAATAGATTAAAATATGATTACATGAGGATTGAGGGATATGATGATGTTTGTCCTTCATTCTCAAAGAAGATCATGACATCATGGAGGTGATGCCATGACAGATCCATGAACTGGATTTGAGGGAGGGGGGTTGCTGGGCTAAGTCACCAGCCTCACTTTTTCCTCCAGAGTCATCTGAGTCCAGTGGCCAGATATATCAGGACACCTGGAGATGGTGCTGGATGTAAAGAGGCAAGCAGAATTAGATGACTTGACCAAGGTCACACAGCTAGTTAGTGTCCATTGTCTGTGGTCTGATTTGAACTCCCATTCCTTTGATTCCAAGGCCAATTCTCTATCCACTGCACCAACTAGTTGTCCTATTGAGGGATATAGGCTCTATGCAAAGGAAGGCATTTGATTTGAAGTAGTTTTAAAGAATCATAGGATTTAGCCCTGGGGGAAAAGAACTGAAAGTTCAACTTGCATCTCTCACTTTATAGAAGAAGTTATTGAGAAACCAAAGTGATTTAACCAAAACACAAAGGAAGGAAGGTATCTTTTTCTTGTTTTTGTTATTTAATGTCTGCCAAGGAAATTAAAGGGTTTATTTCTATATTGAGTTGTAAGTAAGACTAAGGTCCCTTACAACCAAAAGACTATATGTTTTATGATACTCTTTCTAGAAATTTCCACTCCAGGTAGTGAAACAAATAAAAAAAATCGATCAATTAATTTTTGCATTTAATGAGCTGTTGTTTTGGAAAATTAACTATATGAGATTATCTATAATATAAAATTCCAGAGCAAGATATAATGGAAAAAATTTCCTTCCATAATGAAATGAGTCAGGTGGGTGGCTTTACATTTAAGAAAAAGGTAGAACAAATGCTACTTAAACAATCTACTCTCTAAAGGTGATTTATACTGCTTCTTGGAAAACAATAAGGTCCTTTATGTAGCAACATAATTAAGAAATATCCTATCAATAAAGGATCATGCAGTACACCAAAAACTAGGAAATACAATATGCACAGTAATTTTTTTATTTGAGTACTCTTAAAAAAGCAATGCTCTCCTCAATTAACCTCTCTTACCAACCACAAAGAAAAGGTGACCTTTCTAGTATAAATAGTGTTCTGTGCTTTCTAAATCAACAAGCATGTATTTCCAAGACTTAAATCATTCTATTCTATTCTATTCCTCTTGTTATGAGGAAACCAATGTGTAAGATATATATATATATATATATATATATATATATATGTTTTTATTTTTTATGTTTATAAATATAGATTTATATGTATACATATATAAACTCATATGTACATAAATATGTATGTATGTATGTATGTATAAAAAGAAAAAGAGAGGGAGAGAGAGAAAGACAGAGAAGGAAGCAATATATGTGTAGTGGATAAAAATCAAACCTTAAAGATAAGAAGATCTGTGTTCAAGTCATATCTGAAACATGCCAGAAATGAACCTATTCATTTAATTTAAAGTTTTAATTCCTTAGAATCACTCTGTTTCCTTTTCTGATATTTTTCTATACCAAATACATATTGTTGCACAGTTGTTTCATTTTTATCCAACTCTTCATGACCCAATTTGAGGTAGAGTAATTTGCTATTTTCTTCTCCAACTCATTTTACGGATGAGAAAACTGAGGCAAAGAGGGTTAAGTCCATTGTCACTCAATTAAGTAATTGCCTGATGCTGGATCCAAACTTGGGAAGATTCATCTTCCTGACTTCAGACCCAGCCCTCCATCTACTGTCCTACCTAGGTTCTATATATACTTATATACACTTGTAGTTTGTGTGTATGAGAGAGAGGAAAAGACAGATTTGCAGTTGGTGAAACAGTATATAGAGAACTGGTCTCGATGAATCCCTTTGCTCTCTGTGATGCATATTGGACATGTCCCCTAGCTCTAGCAAACTCTCTAGGACTATAAATTGAAGAGAGAGTGTCTGTTTGCAGTAGAAGTTTCTTATCAGTATCAATGAAATTATAGATCTTTTCCCTTTTGTCTGTCTCTATCTTTATTTCCTCTATCTTCCTTTCTGTCCCTGTCTCTCTACACATTCATACATGGACACATACAAACATACACACATACTGATTGAGAGCTTAAAATCTCAGTGTCACTAACAAAGAATTCTTACTTAATGTGTGTTTGGGGGTGCAGTAGATAGAGCACTGGTCCTGAAGTCAGGAGGAGCTGAGTTCAAATCCAGTCTCAAATCCTTAATAATTACCTAGATGTGTGATTTTGGGCAAGTCACTTAACCTCATTGCCTTGCTAAAAATAATGTATGTTTGATGCAAGACCATTTGTGATATATTTTATTTTTAAAGGTAAAATTATCAATACTTCTTATAATAAAAGAAGTCATTACCTGTAACTATGCATCATATTTTGTTTTCTTGTCTCCAAGAATGTTTCTTATTCACTTTTAAAAATGAACATTGCTACATTGCATGGTACTAGACTGGAAAAAGGAAGAGCAGAGAAATAATACTTGTTCTGCAACTTTAACTTCTACTTCACCTCTGGGGGTTTCTTTTTTTTAGTCTTTAAAACAACAGGATTGAGAAAAATAATATCAAAGTCCTTTATACATATATAAAATGATCATCACAAAAACCTTGAGAATTAGATGATATTATTATCCTCATTTTACAAATGAGGAAACTAAGACAAGAAGAGATTAAATGACTTACCCAGAGTCATACAGGCAATGTATTGTCATCCTGACTACAGACCTGCACTCTACCTTTTCACATATTTTGATACACAGCAACTCCACTCCCTCATCTCTCCTCTTTTCCCAATTCCTTCTTTTAATAAATGACTGGGAGCTTAATTTTTCAATCAACTTTACATTTTCCATGGATTCCATGACACTTCATAACCCTTGGTTCCCCTAACATCCTTTCAGCTTTTTTTTGGTACATAGTTTTATCCCTTTTGATTGTAAGGCTCAGACTATCTTTTTCACTGTATTTCCACTAAAATTCAGATTTTATAATAAAAAATCCTATTTTCACTTTCAACTACACCTTGCTATGGTAGGAAAATTGATAACTATTAAATAAAATTTTGCTTTATGATTTCCTGTCTCAAATTATTAGATATATTACTTATTTGAGTACAAAGCAAACTGATTTAGGATTACTATGGGATACCTTATGAATAAGAAAATTTTTCCTGAATGTCTTACATTCTTTTAAATGTTGTTCTTCAATGATTGCATACATGTATAAATTTCATATTTTTCTCTGTATTCACTTATATTTATTTATGCTCTTAACATAGAGCAAAAGCATGCTAATTCATTAACCAAAGTCATAGAATAATCTCCTTAAGCAGCTGAGGGAAACTTTATCAAAGTAAATTAGTAAGTCCTGGCACTGCTGTGAGTTTACGTAAGAGGCTAAAGTGTACAATTAATTGATATGCCAAATCAGATAGGGATTAGTTCTAGAAACTGCCCTGGTCTATACAAATAGCACCTGTTTGCTCAGATGTCTTCCTTGATCATACCCCCCCGCCCCATGTTTTGTTCCTGTGATTCAAAACCTTTAGACTGACTGATTCCAGGGAGTCAGCCAAATGGGCCATATGAACTGCTTCATGGATCAAGCGCCATTAATAAATGTTTTCGATTTGTACTTTAATTTAGTCCAGTGGTTTTGATTTTCACTTCTTATATTTATTTTAAAAGCTTTTTAAGGTTTTCTTATCATTAACCCATTCTTCATTCTGAAATCATTGGTACTCCTGAAATTTTTGTCATAGTTAATGTTCTATCAGCATTTCCACTATGCATGGAGGAGGAAGGGCTTATTACTAGGGCATTCCTTTCACATTGGGTTCAAATTTGACTCAGCCCAGATGTACCTTTGTTCTTATATTTTTTTTTTGTTTACTGGTATGTATATTAGGGAGGAAGTTAGATGACATTTTATTTATTTTAAGTTGCCTTTTTTTTAGGAGCAGCAAAAAGGAAGGCTGTTTTCCTGCTTAATCTTTTTTTAGAAATAAATTTCTACAAGTAACAGCCTTTTCATATTTTTTGAATAATCCCCCTTGCAAAAGAGATTATTTAACTTTGAAATGCAGCTGCTGCACACCCTTATTAACTAATCTCCAGAGCAATTTTCCATTCTACATTGTGCCCAGTTGTATATACACTATCTTGCGAAAAGCCTGATCCTTTTGCCCAAGTTCAATGAAAATTTTAATGAGAATTTCTTGGGAGCTATTAATGAATTATACCTTTCCCCAAAATTTTTACCATTGAAATTATCACAGGTGACAGTTTTGCAATACTTAATTTAAGATTATGTTGTACATCTGAGACCTGCCACCAATGATAAATTTAGTCTTTCAGATTTCCCATCAATAAGTTATATTTAACGTTAAATGGCAAGGCAGGATCACAGAATCCCAAAGTTCTAATCAAATAATCTTGATCCTTGATCTATCTACTTGGAGATTGCTGAGACCAGGAAATATATATATAATATATATATATATATATATATATATATATATATATATATGTACTTGATGAATCACATACAGTAGGGAAAATTAATAGGAAAAGAAATGCTATAAATGAAGACTCAGAACCTTTTAAAAAATTGCCATAATGAGGTTCTGACCATTTTCCTTCCATTGGTAGCAGCAAAAGGAGGGTTAATATGGTAAATATTAGGTACATAGGTAGTCACTACAAAATAATAGGGGAAATGAAGAAATTGTAACATAATTCATAGTGAAAATTAACATTCCTAAAATGGCACTCATGTCAGAAGTTGCCATCTTCTACTGTGTTTGGAACATTTACGAAAACTAAAAGACACATACTATAAAGAGTAGTGTTCTATATTTTATTTCAAAAGTACAATGAAATCAGCCTCAAAACTTGATTAGTCCCAAAAACTAAGGTTCTGGACTTTCTCAACATCCTAGGTATAAAAGCCTAACCCAAAGTTTTGAAACTCCTAAAGCTTGATAGATATTTCTCTGATTAAAGTCAACTCACTTTTCTGAACAAATGCAACTTTCTGACCCATTGCAACCAGCACCAGAGGTAAGAGGAATAGTGTCCAATTGATCCAGCAATCTGTTTTTACTGATTATTCTTTCTGTTCAATTGCAATCTTATCATTTAATGTTATATGTGTTCTCCTTTTATTCCAAACTGGAAAATGAACCAGCATACCAAGACTAAATCAAAGAAAAAGAGATCCAGTTTTTAAACAGGAATGAAAGGTGGTGGGGTTATAGAAAAACAGACAAATTTAATAGCCTACCATTCAGAAAGCTACATTTATATTCAGCATTCAGAGGAAGATGTATGCATATCATTTCACTGTCCTAATACATGGGGAATTTTGTGTTTGTGTTTGTGCCATGTACCATAATTAGCATTTACTGAAAAAAATGATATTATCCTTTCTATTCTCATTCAGATTTTTCTAGTGGTCTATCATATTTAATTTTCTAAAAATTGATTCCTCTCCTTAACTTCTTTTTTTTGTTTAATTTTGGATAGATTTATCTAGCTCCCAGAAAGGAAATTTGAGGTACCCACCAGGAGAACTGACCTGGCTATTTCCTCCTGCAAGTCATTTAATTTCACCTTTAAGAATTTGGATGGAGGCAGCTAAGTGGCACAGTGGATAGAGCACTGGCCCTGGAGTCAGGAGGACCTGAGTTCAAATCCAAACTGAATTCAAATCCTCATAATAATTGCTTGGCTTTGTGACCTTGGTCAAGTCACTTAACTCATTACCTCAAATAATTTTTTTTTAAAAGAAAATGTATAGTTTAGAAAAAAAGAATTTGGATACTATATAGCATTTGATACATACATTAGTATTGATATTATTTGATTGTCTGTTACCTGTTGACAAAAAGAAATTTCCCTGCAGATAACTTTTCATTAAATTTACTTTTATTTTTGTGTTTTTAGAGATCATGATTAATGCTCCTCTTTTTTATATCAGCTAGAATAAAATGGATTTTGTTCCTTATTCTGTATATGTGGCTCTGCTTCAAGTGTTTTTTGTAAAGAAGATATTGTCACATTCTGTTTTTCAATATACTTTGCTAATCTGCATTTATTGGATGGGTGAGTTCATCCCAATCACATTCACAGTTATGATTATTGTATGTTTTCCTCCATCATATTTTTTTACCCTGTTTATCATGTATATTCCCTCTGACTAATTAATAGTGACAAAGTTCTTAAAAGTAACAGGTACAGAAGCGGCTAGGTGGCACAGTGGATAAGGCACTGGCCCTGGAGTCAGGAGTACCTGGGTTCAAATCTGGTCTCAGACACTTAATTAGCTAGATCTATGGCCTTGGGCAAGCCACTTAACCCCATTTGTCTTGCAAAAAAAACCTAAAAAAAAAGAGTAACGTATCATCTACAGCCATTTAGGGATATAAGTATTTTAATTTTATTAAGTCCTTTATGGTCCCTTTTCAATTTACCTTTCCCCCTCTTTTTTCCTTCTTATTTGTACCAAGTCTTGTCTTTAAAAATCAAATTTCCTTCAAAACTCTGGATTTTTCATCAGGACTGCTTAAAAGTCCTCTGTTTCATTGAATATCCATTTTTGTGCTGAAGGATTATACTCAGCACTGGGTAGGTAATTCCTGATTGTAATCCTAAATCTTTTGCCTCCAAGAATACTATATTCCAAGCCTGAAATTCCTTTAATGTGAAAGTTTGTGTAATCTTGATTGACTCAAAAATATTTGATTTTTTTTTCTTTCTGGATGCTTGCAACATTTTCTCCTTGATCTGCAAATTTTGAAATTTAACTATAATATTCCTGGGAATTTTTATTTTGGGATATTTTTCAGAATTTATCAGTGAATTCTTTTTCTATTTTACTCCATGGTTCTAGGATATCAAATAATTTTTCATTGATAATTTATTTAAATGGTTCTTTTTTAAATATTCTTGGCTTTTAGTTAGTCCAGTGATTCTTATATTATCAGTCTTAGATTTATTTTTCTGGTCACTTGAGATACTGAACATTTTTTTCTATTTTTAAATTTTTTTCATTTTTTTATTGATTCTAGAAATCATTAGCTTCTATTTATCCAATTTTAGGTTTTATTTGATTGGAGCTTTTTTGGTCTTGTTTGTGAGGCAGTCAGACTTGGAAAGGCCACACAGTTAGTAAGTGTCAAATGGATAAAGGCCATCTTTGAACTCAGGTCCTCCTGAACCTAGGACCAGTAGTCTATTTATTATGACATCTAGCTGCCTTCTCCATTCAAATTTTTAAGAAATTATTTTCTTCATCAAATTTTTTTTGTATTTCTCTGATATTTTTTCCTTCCTGTCTTATGGTTTTCTTTCTTTTCCTGTAGTCCTAATTCTTCATCCAAAAAAATGACTAATCTAAAACATGTTAAACAAATATATATGTTCCATGTTCACCAAGCTGTTCGCATTGAGGGAAGGGAATCAGGAACAGAGGGTTAAAGGAAATTATGCAATTTTACAATTACTTTCCCCCCCCCCAAGTGATATTTCACATTTTACTCAATTTTCTCATTATTTTTGATGTTGTTTATTTCTTATTATCTCATGGAGTCATTAGTTTTCACTTTCATAATGATTGTTATAGAATTATTTTCTTCTGAGAGTTTTTACCTTCCTTTTCTATTTGGCCAATTCAAAATTTTTGGGGAATTGATATTTTATTTTATTTTCCCAATTATATTATAAAATTATAATAGTTTTCCTTTAACATTCAGTCACATGCATATGTATATGTAAAATTGCATAATTGTCATCCTAGCTATGGCTCCATGTGATTTGAAATGGTTCTTTCTGGCTTTAATATCCTCTCCTTGAATTGGAAGCATTGGAATTTGGCTATAATATACCTATTAGTTTTCATTTGGTGATCTGTTTCAGGAAGTGATTGAAGGATTCTTTTTAGTTCTATTTAGCTATTAATTCTTGGATATCAGCACAGTTTTCCTAGTTAATTTCTCTTACATGACAATTGATTGTTTTTAATTTTTCTTAAAACTGCCTATTCATATCCTTTGACTATCAAAAAATGGATCATTCTATTAATACATTTGACTCAGTTTTCTACATATTTGACGAGGCTTTTATTAAAGAAACTTGTAAAGTTCTTTTGCTAGTAGCAAATGTTTTTTCCTTCTAAAGTTAAATGGATTAGATTTGTTTTTGCAGCAGTTTTTAATTCCATGTAAAAAGAATTTTCCTCTTTACTTCTCTTGAGCCTCCATAGCACTTGCTCCATCATAAACTCTTCCATTATCCATAAATCTGACATGTTCATTTTTCCATACTCTTCTAATTTACTTATATCACCCTTTAAATCTAAGTGATTTATGCATTTTGAGCTTATTTCAGTATGCAGTACAAAATATTATTCTCCACCTAATTTCTTCCAAAATGTTTTCCCATTTTCCCACTAATTTTTTAAATGTTAAATACTGACACCAAAACCTTGAATCTTTGGGTTTATCAGACATAGATTAATATGGTCATTTGCTTCTGTATATTGTGTGCCTAATCTATTCCATTTCTCCATCACTCTATTTCTTAGACAGTACCAGATTATTTAGAATAGATGATTCCTGCTTTGCAATAATATGTTTTTTTTAAATGTGGTAGAGCTAGGCTACTTTCCTTTACATTTATTTTCATGGATTCCCTTATTAGCCTTGATGTTTTTTCCTTATGATTTTTTTCATTTATAAAAACTATTTTTGGGTAATTAGGTTGGTATGGTACTGAATAAGTTAATTGACTTAGATTATCATTTATTATTCTTTTGACTTGTTCTATCCATGAGCAATTAATATTTACTCCAACTCTTGAGGTTTTACTTTATTTATGTAAGCATTTTATAATTGATTTCACTAAGTTCCTAATATTTTTTCCCCCTGGCTGATAGATTTCCAGGTATTTTATATCATCTCCCCTTGCTTTAAAATGGAAATCTCTTTTTTCTCTTTCTGATGAATTTTTTAGAAATTCTGATGATCACATGGGTTTGTTTTATGTCCTGCAACTTTGCAATGCTTATTGTTTCAACCAGTTTTTTTTTAAGTTGATTTTCTTGGTTCTCTAAATATACCATCATATCATCTGCAAAGTAAGACTACTGTTTCCTTGTCTATTTTTTTAAATTTTTATTTAAGGCAACAGGGTTAAGAGTAACTTGCCCAAGGTCACACAGTTCAGCAATTATTGTCTGAAGTCATATTTGAACTCAGGTCCTCCTGACTCCAGGGCCATTGCTCTATCCACTGTGCCACCTGGTTGCTCCCCTTATTGTCTATTTTTATCCTTCAATTTCATTTTCTTCTATTAATGCTATAGCAAGGATTTCTAGTAAAATATTGAATAATATGGTGATAATGAATAAACTTGCTTTACCCCCTTGTTCTGATTGGGAAGATCTAAAGTTTATCCCCATTTTGGATAATAATTACTCTTGATTTTATATAGCTGCAACCTATCATTTAAGAAAAAAAATTCATATTATACTTTTAAAAAATTTTATTTGGAATAAGTTGCATTTTGTCAAAAACATTTTCTTCACTTACTGATAAAATTCGGTGAATTTTTTGTGTTTTGTTATTGATATGGCCTATCATGCTACTAATTTTCTTGATATTGACTCAATCTGGCAATCCTGGTATAAATTCCACTCTTCATAGTGTATGATCTTTGTGATATATTAGTAAAATTTTCTTACTAATACTTTGTTTAAAATTTATGCATTGATATTCATTACAAAATCAGTCTACGATTTTCTGTCTCTGTTTTTATTCTCCATGGTTTAGGTATTAAAGTTATCAAAGTTATATTTGTGTCATAAGAGGAATTTGGTAGTTTTCCTTTTTTACCTATTTTTTTCCCAAATAGCTTACATAGCATTGGGATTAATTGCTCCTTGAATGTTTGGTAAAAGTCACTAGTAAATCAATCTTGCTCTGGGACTTTTTTCTTTAGAGGGTTCATTGATGGCTTGTTCAATTATTCTTCTAATATAGTTTTGATTAAACATTTTATTCATTCTTCCATTAATTTTGACAGTATATATATTTGTAACTATTCATCCATTTCACTTAAATTGTCAGTTTTACTTGCATATATTTTTGCCAAATATCACAAATTGCTTTAATGTTATCTTCATTGGCAGTATATTCATTATTTTCATTTTTTGACATTATTAATTTGATGTTCTTTTTTCCCATATAATCAAATGATTTGCTTGCTTCATAAAACCAATTTCTAGTTTCATATTTTATTTCAATTTTTTCTTTTAATTTTATTTATGTATTCTTTGATTTCCAAAATCTTTATTTGGGTATTTTAATAAGCAATTTTAATCTCTTCTTTTATACTCGTATTGAATTTAGATAATTTATTTTCCAATTCATTTTTAATTTGTTTTCATGGTATTCAATTAAATGCAATTTTTATTCCATAATCATCCAAAAAGGATGCATATATTTATTCTGCTTTTCTTTATTTTATTGTGAGGGTTATAATGCCCTAATCCATGTTCAGCTTTTGTAAAAGTGGCATGTAAAGCTAGGAAAAACAAACACTCCTTTCATTCCTTTTTAATTTCTCTAGAGGTCTATCATATCTAACTCCTTAAAACCTATATATCTCCTTGATTTCCTTTTTATTTATTTTATGATCAGATTTAACTTTCATAGGAGAAAGTTTCCATTCTCCACTAATACAGTTTTCTTGTCTAGTTCCTCCTAATACATTTCTCATTTTCTTTAAATATTTGGATGCTATGCCATTTTCAAATACATTTAATAATAATATTATTTTATTATCTATCAAGTCTTTTTTGAAGAGGTTACATTCTTTTTATCAGTTTTACTTAGGAATGATTTTGCTTTTTACTTTTTTTAATCTGATATCATTATTGCTACCCCTGTGTTTTTTTTTTAGTTTGCCGTGTTTCTTTTGTTTCATATTTGTTTCTTGTAAACAACATATTGTTGGATTCTAGTATCTATTCCATTTTGCTATCTGCTTCTATTTTATGAGTGAGTTCATATAATTCACATCCACAGTTATCATTACTAACTTTGCATTTTCCTCAACCTTGTTTTCTGTTATTTCTACTCCTCTCTCTTTTCATTCTCTCTCTCTCTTCTCTAGAATATTTTGATTCCCTCTTTTCTTATATTTTCTACCTTCTACTACCCTCTTGGATTAGATAGATTTCTATTAAGAATTTAGAAATTGGGGCATCTAGGTAGCGCAGTAGATAGAGCACCTGCCCTGGAGTCAGGAGGACCTGAGTTTAAATTTGACCTCAAATACCTAATAATTGCCTAGCTATTTGTCCTTGGGCAACTCAGTTAACCCCACTGCCTTAAATAAAAAAAAAAATTTTTGAAAGAAGAATTTAGAAGTTACAAATAATTTTCCCTTTTAGAACCAATTTAGATGTGAGGGTCAAGCATTGCCAGTCACCCACTTTTCAGTTTTCCCTCCATTATAAAAGCTTCTCCTTGCATGTTCATCTCACGTGAGATAACTTTCCCCATTCTTCCTCTCCCATTTTCTTCTCTCAAAAGATCTTTCTTACTCATCTATACAATTTTTTATATTATTCCTACATAGTTGACTTTGTCTTATACAATTTTTTTATATAGAATCCTTATGATTGCTACAATAATGAAAAAGTTCTAAAAAGTTATATGTCATCTTCCCATATTGAAAAATACATAGTTTAACTTTATTAAATCCCAATGATTATCATTTTATGTTTAACTTTTTATGCTTATTTTGAATCTTGAATCTGAAAGTCAAATTCTCTATTTTGCTTTGATCTTTCCATCAAGTATGCTGGAAAGTCCTCTATTTCATTAAATATTCAAGTTTCCCTTGGAGGATGATTTTTCTTAATTTCCTTGATTGTAATTCCAATTCTTTTGCTTTATGTAATATATTACAAACCCTCTGCTCCTTTAAAGTGATAGTTACTAAATCTTGTGTGATCTAGACTCTGACTCCATAATATTTGAATGTTTATTTAATACTTTAAATTTCTATTTTGTCTTCTAAGATTTTGGGACAGCTTTTCTTGATAATTTCCTAAAATATGATGTCTATGATATCGTTTCTATGATCATGTATCTTAGGTAGCATGAAAATTTGAAAGTTTTCTCCCATCAATCTTATTTTCCAGGTCAGTTATTTTTCTAATATTTCACATTTTTTCATTATTTTGATTTTTTTTTATTGTTTTTTGGGACTCTATTGCAAACATTGGGGGGATTCAGAAACATTGTTGCAAGCTTGAGACTGTTTTGCTCTGATATTTTTCAGAGCTACTTTTTTTGATTTTGGAAGTTTTTGTGTTTTCAAGTTGATGTGATCTGGAGACATGTGTAGTCAATGCTCTCTTTTTCTGAACTTTCCTCCTTACCCAGGAAAGATCCCTGCTCCCTTGGGACTGCATTTGATACTGCTACTCAGAGCCCCTGCTCCATTGAGAACAGAAATGATACTGTTCCTCAAAAACCCTGATGTGTTGTGACCATAATAATGCTTCAACTCAGGATTACTACTCCTTCTTGACCACATGTGTCTCTCTCACACTTGACCTATGACCTAGAAGTGGATGAGGGCAATTTGCCAAACAGTACCTGGTCTGGAAAATAGTGGTACCATGGTGGTCCTCATTATCTTTTTTCTGAACAATTTCTATATCTCTTTATCATTTCTTGCTTGAGGACTCCTGAAGCTATTACTTTGTAGCTACCTGGTCCCCATACCCATGGAGGGGAATGTTGGGAGAGTTTACTTAAGTGGTTTCTCTACCCCACATCTTGACTCCATCCTGACTGTAGGATTTTTAAGGACAAGGACTCTCATATAAAAGTTCAGTCTACCCAGTGCTTAGCATAGAGTTGATGATATATATTGAAATTGGCACTGCATTTCAGGTATATTGATTCAACTATTACTATATTCCTAAAGTACATAATAAAATGAACATGCAATCCAACTACACACAGTTATAAGACCCTTGAGAAATAAGAGTAGGTCCTTTTGAAGAACTATATTTGCTATAAGGAAGCTTCACTAATTGAATCAACGTGTCTAAAAATAAATTCTGGTAATTTGGTCACTATTGAGTATCAATCCCAACTTACCCTGAACAGA
Organism: Macrotis lagotis; assembly: GCF_037893015.1. NCBI lineage: Eukaryota > Metazoa > Chordata > Mammalia > Peramelemorphia > Peramelidae > Macrotis > Macrotis lagotis. Next base: position 142,258,321 of record NC_133659.1, on the reverse strand, counting down.
CAAAAGAATATAATCTCCTTAAGTACAGACATTATTTTGCTTTTGTTCTTAGCCAGAGAAATCAGCATAGTGACTGGTAAATATTTAATGTTAAATGAATTGAATTGATTTGAGTCACAATAGAGTTGATTGAAGGGCTTTGCATTTGATTTTTGGCAAGGAGCAAACTTTCTGAAGCCTCACTCTTATTAACTGTAAAATAGGGAAGGAATTTAGATGAAAAGAATTTTAAAATCCAGGTCTAAATCTTTCATTCTAGCATTAATCAATTATTTTAAAAATAAAGATATAATGCTATATTCTCCTTATTCTTTCTTCTTTCCCTTCTGCCCTATGTCTAGTCATCTTCTCTTCCACCTCATTTCTGCTATCCATTTTTTCTTTTCTTTTAATCATAATAATGTAAATTCAATACATTACATAAATGTGCACATAAATGTATATGTATAATGAATGTACTTCTAGAAAAAATACTGCACAAACAATTAGAAAGACTGGAGATGCCCCATCTCTGTACTCCAGATTATTATGTATCCCTTTGGTTTGTCTTTCATTCTTGCTCACCAGATGTTAATATAAATATTATTTTTCCTTTCTTTATAAGTTAATATATTAAATATTTATTGAGTAATCACTATGAAGTGGGAACTATATTAATCATTGCAATATCCGCAATTTGATAACTATGAAATTGAACCTCTCTTAGCCTTACTTTCCTTGCATGAAAATGTGAATGTTAACATGCATACAACCCACCTCAAAGTGCAAAAAAAATTAATGATAAACTTAAAGTATATTGACAAAGTACTATATCTCTTAATTTTATTTTATTAGTTTATTTTTAATTGTACTTGACTTTTTTCATACCATATCCCAGAAACCTCTTATTCATGGAAGTTTACACATCCTTCTGATTCAATGGTTCCTAAAAGAGCCTCTGTCTAGGAAGGTCATCTATATATCCCTTTCCTCAGTAAGTTTTAATGTAAAAGTTTTTCTGCCTTGTACCTATTCTCAATCCCCTTTTAACCTACTTGTATGCACCGTCTTTTCCCATTAGAACATAGGTTCTTTGATGATAGAAACTGCCTTTTGTCCTCCTTGTGCCTGGAACACTGTAAGTACTTTGATGATTATTGTTGATGGTTTTGAATTGTAGTAATAATCTTTTTTTATCACATACCATATGAAATTGAAGTTTAAAAGAAAAAACAAAAAATTATCATATGCTTACTTTTAAAATTATTATTAAAAACAGTTAATTTCAACTCATATACAACTATCAGCATCATTTTCTCCTTCAGATCACTGAAAAATTTTCCTACCTTAAAATTGCTCTAATGAATGAGGCAATAACTCCTAAATTTAACATCAAAAAATAAATATTAGAGTAACTTTCCTGATAACACAAAATCTATTTTGTTAAAAAAAAGATTCTTCACTTCAAATTGTTTCAGTATTTTCCCCCATGTTCTAAAAATAATTGCTATGATATACCTAATGGCCTAATGGCATTTGAGTGATTTTATTTACCTGAAGGGGCCAGTAACAATTTCTTTTCAATTAAGTTCCTCTTTTTTTTTTGTTGCCTCTATATTTCTTTTCAGTTCTCTTTCAACCTCTATTTGACTTCTAGGATTTACTTAAGATGACAAAAGGTGATAAAATAATAAATACTGACTATAGAATTCTGATCTGGAAACCCAACTATCTTTCTCAAGTAGAACTAGCTCAGACACTCAGATTATTTACCTTCTACCTACAATACTGATCACTAAATAGCTGTTATCTGTTCCAGTTAGTTACCTTATCAGCAGGTGGCTCCAATGTTTCCCTATTCTATAAGATCTTGAGGCGACTTAACCTTTATCTTATCAGCCTGTTTAACTTGCTTAGTCTCTAGCAGCATGCTACATAAACATCAAGGGAAAATCTGGAAGAGGAAAAAAAATAGGAGGCCATTTTCAGATTAGATTCCATGGCCAAATGGAGACTAAGGAGATCTTGAATTAAGGTTCCTCCTTGGCCTTGTCTTAAATGGTTTTCCTGTTACCTGCTGTTCATTTGTAGCAGATGGTCCACCAGTTAGAAATAGAAGAGATGTTTATCTATTAGATTATTTTATCTTCTTTTAATTTTTCAGACAAGGAAAAGATGGCAGTCTTAGGAAGCTGCCTTAGTTCACAAAAGCACTTGGATTTGTTTTTTGTCTTTGTTTCTGCAAGGCAATGGGGTTGACTTGCTTGAGGTCACACAGATAAGGAATTATTAAGTGTCTGAGGCTGGATTTGAACTTAGTTTCTCCTTAAGTTCACCCTAAGCACCCCCAGACCTGTGTTCTATCCACTATGCCTTCTCACTGCCCCTATACAAGCACTTGCTAAGGGAAAGAATGATTGCTCAATTGTACCTCAAGAGACTTGATTCAAGAGTGGAAGTATTCGAAAGAACCTACACTGTATTCAAGAATTCATGTAAATGTGCATCTAAATCATTTCATTGTCACTTTAGAAAAGTCCCCTAACTTCTGTCTCAGATGCTTATATGAATCAAACTCGGTAGAAAAAATATCTTACTTTTTTTTGTCATTTATTCAAGAGTTCAGGTGCAGTAGGAAGCTGAGCCAATGTGAGCATATTCCTTACTTGTACAGCAGAATATGTTGCCAGAATATCATTTCTATTGGAGGAACAATCAGATGAAAGAACAGAAGGAATATATGAAGTCATTAAAAAAAACAATTAAGTCAAGGCTGAAGTCCATAAGAAAATAAAAGAGTAATTCTTCTAAAGGCATATTGCTGTTCTCCCATAAATATGTGTGAGAAATGTGTTGGTATTATAAATGAGATATCTGGCATATGATTTGCTAGGTATAACTATATCACAGTGATAGGTGGCATGGACCTCAGGTGCAGTATAGCTAAACTAATAAGCATTCCAGGAGCCAGATGAGTAAAAATAGTTGTATTTCCTACCTCTAAGCAAAATTAAAAACCAGGATTGTCACCAAACATGGGCAACAATCACTGGACATCTGAGGGAGAGGGTAGAAACAATGAATGTATACTTTATTTCAAAACTGACTTAGAAGTAGCATTTATCCTCCTCTATATTATTTAAAGCTCTGGAGATCTAGTCCATCTCCTTCATTTCACAAATGAGAAAGTTGAGGCCCCCGAAACAGAAGTGACTTACCCAAGATCCTACCTGCAGTAAAACTACCAGTCAAGATTCAAACCTTGGATTTTGATGATGAATCTAATTAATTTTCCACTGTATCACAGGCAGGTTTTATTTTGACATTTTATACTTCATATAATATTCTTAGATCTTGCTAAATTAGTATCAATTTTATACCTTACCAACTAAGAACGAGGTAGAATAGAAAATGTAATTGTATAGCTTAATAAAAATGCTGAGATATCTGGAGATGTGAGTGCAATTTTGAGATCCACTACAAAGAATTCTTAATGTTTTTAAAGCTCTTTCCTGGACTATTCAAGGTAATGACGGGCTACTCAGACAAAACAGGTGTTTAGCATTCCATGCTCTCAACATTAGTTAAAATTTTGTGAGTGTATTACAAAAGTTGCAGTCAGACTTGACAAAATGAACTGTTTATCAATGCATCTATTTTTAAACTAATTTTTTGAGTAAGTAAAGGTAAAATTCCCAAGCTTTTGTTTGTCATTCTGGCATCTTTCACCTGGTTTCTTTCACACAATGTAGGTAAAGTTGCTTTCCTTTGATCTTTGTTACTGTTGATATGATTCTGAAACTTGAACCTGAAATCTTTAAAGAAACTAATAGCAAAGAAGATTTTTTTAAATGCAGGAATTAATGCCCAAAGAAACTTTGACCATGGTAGAATACTTGAAGTCATCATAGCATAAATACCAGGCACCTGAAACATACTAACACCTTCAGTGTGCAGGTGACCAGTGAATGTTCCCAGAAATATCTTACTTCTCTCATGTATAAATATATCCTACTTCCCTCAAAAGAGGTAAGAGAAAAGTTGTCTAAGGAACACTAGGTCAAAAATTTTACAACAATTCCCATAATCATAACCCTATATAGAGGTGTTAATCCCTCTAGAATTCAAAAAAATATTGTCATTGCTAGGGGCCCTAAAGAGCACAATTAAATTTCTCAACAAATACACATCTTATAATGTTCTTCTGTCTAGCAACAGGAAAAGGTTTTAACTTCCTCTGCCTTTTACCTAGTGTTTTCAGTCAACTATTTCATTTGAAACTCTTTGGGATGTTGACCTTAATTACCCTAGTCTGATGGATCTCTTTTTTCCAACTCTTCCCACTCCCACAAATCTGACTGTTGGCCTAACCTTTCAATGTGCCTCTCTTCAAAGACTTATTCCAAACCCACTTTATGACCTCACAATGAGAAAAAAATAACATGAAAGAACTTGAAATTTTTCTACACATTTTTTCCTATTTTGAGAGGTTATTTTTTAAGACACCAAAAGTTGAGACTACATGTAATTCAGGTTTGTGTCTATAAGGCAAATTTATATAATCTTGCCTAAATTTATAATAATTCTGAATTTAGAAAGTTGTTTATAAATATAAACTTAACTCTCCAGTTAGAGAGGAAAAACTCTTGAACAATAGACTAGGGCTTGAACTCTCAGCACTGAAAGATCCCTCTTCCCTGTGTGTGTGCCCCATTTCAAGCACATGCCACAAAAAAGCGAATACCCAGCAATATAGAAATAATATTAAATATGACAAATATATGCTGCCATGAATAAAATGGTAATAAGAGAGGGTCAGGGAAGGACCCTCCTATCCTCAGTCCTTTGCATGGTGCTAGCCATATAAAAGGACCACTTGATAAATATTGATTGACTGATTGATCTTCTTTCTTAGCACTGTTACTACAAAAGTATAATCACATGCCTCCTAGCTTGTCCATTTAGAAGTTATTCATTATGTGCTTAAGAAGGAAATTGGGGGCAGCTAGGTGACACAGTGGATAGAGTACCAGCCCTGGAGTCAGGAGTACCTGATTTCAAATCTTACCTCAGACACTTAATAATTACCTAGCTGTGTGGTCTTGGGCAAGCCACTTAACCCCATTGCCTTATTAAAAAAAAGGAAATTGTAGGTGTGGCAGGACAATAGCCTGACATGGGTCAATTGTCACCTGTCCTGTCTCCTCCAAAGCCCCCAAACTCTCAATGTTGTCATGAATGAACACCTTCCTCTTCTCAAACACTCAATGACTGATCTCAATTTAGTTTTCCCTCTTCCCAAGCTGGAAAGAACTGCACATCCCCTTGTCAGACATTGCTACATATGCAATAGCAAATGATTTTTTTATTCAGCAAATGAAATAACACTAATGATTGGCGGGGAGAGGTGGTAGAGAGGGAGCTTAAGAAACAAAGTGCACTTAAAAAAACACCTAAGTTTAGATATTAGAATGAACTTAGAGTTTATCCTTTATCATTTAAATACACAGTCTTATGCTGTTTTATATTGTTTGTAAAGGGCATGTCATTAAATGGGCTATGTGCCCAGGGTCAGAGAAGATCAGTTCAAATAACAACTGTGGGTGAAGATGGACAATTTTTAAAGAGGATTTTTGGGAAAGCAGAGAGAGAATGGTGGTGTTTGGACAAATACAATCAACTTGTATTTACCTTTGGAGGAGAAAGTTGTCAGTTTTACTTCTTTTTGGAAGAATTCAACAAACTATTTTAATGCTAAGTGATCAGAGGTACTATGATAGAAATGTTAACTTAATAGCATACAAAAAAGCAAGATGTAGAACCTGGGTAATAGGAAGTGACTGAGGATGACACTATAGAGGAAATTGAAATGGATTCCTCCTTGACTGGACTTCTACATTTGGTAGAACCACTCACTCTGGCCACTGTCAGTTCAATCTGAGTTATCCTATCTAGATTGCTTAGTGGAAACTTCCTTTGAGGTTGGAGAGGAAACTGAACAATGTTCACAATATGTAACATGTGTGACTTATAATGTTTGTCCTTCATTTTTGAAGGAGACCATGACATCAGGGAGGTGCTGCCATGAGAAACACATGAACTGGATTTGAGTGGGGGGGGGGCTGTGCTAAGTCACCAAATTCACTTTCTTCTCTAGAGCTATATGGGTCCAGTGGCCAGATATGGATCAGGATGACTGGAGATGGCCCTGGATGTGAGGCAATCAGTGTTAAGTGAATTGCCTAAGGTCATACAGCTGGTTAATGTCAGAGGCTGGATTCAAACTCCAATCCTCCTGATTCCAAGGCCAATGCTCTATCCACTGTGCCATCTAGTTGCCCTGTGTGGCAGATACTCTTGATATTAATCTTTGTAAGTAGGGTCTGGTCCTAACAAAGAGTACCTAGAATGGCATCCCTTAACATAGAGAAGTTGAGATTGAACTTCTAAGAGAGTTATGATGGGGTGCAAAGAAAAAAAAATTAGCATTCTTTAACTGGGTCTAACTTCCTCTATACAAGAGCCAGCTCTATTACATCCACATCTCAGTATTATAGGATATAATGAAATTACTGTTTTTCTCTCTTTGAACTGAAGTTCTCACTGGTCCAATTCTCCCCATTGTTAGGTATCAGTATCTAAAGCTTCACCCAAATTCCATTTAACCACTTAATAGCAATTGACTTTTTTTTACTTCTAAGGAATAGCAAAAACTAATGTATCAACATTTCCCTCAAAATTTGGAGATCATATACTCCCCCTTTCTCTCAGCCTCTGAGGGAAGTAGGATATATTTAGCTCAGTTCCCATATAGAATTGGTCTCACTAAGTTCAGATCCTTTTGCAGGATTACTTCTAGTTTGAGCTATCTCTGGACTGGAAGACCTTTCTAAAACCTAGATTCTGGAACACAGGGATTTTAGAGTACACTCCTGATCTCTCAGACTCATAAAGTTAGAGATTTCCATCTCTTTCATCCAAGGAAGAAAATAAGAGAAAAGACAAAGGACAAGGACGAAGATGTTTTCATAGGGTTTTCTGGCTACAGAGGGGAGAAGACTTCATGATCTCTTTTCTTGCATTACAGTCTCTGCAGACGTGAACAAAGAAGCAACTGAAGATCAACAAATGACTAAAGTGGACAGACTTTTTAAAGTGCACTACAGCTAAGCCAAGAGCTATCACATCAGTTGCAGAATGTCTGCACATTCTAGACAATCTCTATAAGTCATTTTTTTTACACATCATCAATTTTTCTTGAAACATGGTCACAGTCTCTCCACTTAGAGACATGTCATTCAAAATATTCTCTCTCTCTCTCTCTCTCTCTCTCTCTCTCTCTCTCTCTATATATATATATATATATATATATATATATATATTCCAATGATAAAATATAACTTATTTTAGTCTCTTAAGTTTATTATAAATTATTGACCTTGGTAAAATGACAATATGAAATGCACCCAAGGAATCAGAAGAAAGGAGAGTATTTCAAAAAAAATGTTTCAAAAGACCTAAATGATAAAACTTTGGGGATAGTAACGTGGCATATTGGATAGAGCACCAGCTCTGGAGTCAGGAGACCCTGAATTCAAATCCAACTTCAGACACTTAATAATTGCCTAGCTATGTGACCTTGGGCAAGTTACTTAACCGCATTGCCTTAAATTAAAAAAAAAAAGTTTAGAAAGAATGTAGAAAGGAGAGTAGTTAATCAAGGCAAGTTCAAGCCAGTTTGGATTGTTGCATACAGACACATTGCCAGTATATTCCTTGCAATGAGTCTGGTTATTGAGTGATTGACAAAAAACTCTCATCAGGATCCTGACTGAGAGAAATAACTGGCTGATAAGCCCAGCACCCCATCTGGGTGAAAACTATATATCCATTACCTGTTTCTACAATGTCTGTTTAAATGCCACACTTAACAGTGAATTTCTGAAAGGTAAAGCATGATCTTGCACTTCTAAATGACTCATACATATATGACAGTGTTGAGTATACATTATGGGCTAAATAACCCCTTATTGAATAATGAAAATTCTAATACTTCAATGAGATATAATTCAGACCAAAACATTTGAAAATGTTCATTTCCTATAATCCCAGCTGTAGGGGATGGTCTTTCTGAAAAGTGAAATTTAGGGAGTTTCTTGTTTGTGTTTACAAAATTGCCACCAATGCATCATTTCCAATTATTCCTAAAAACTGAATCTGGCTAGTGACTTAATGAGCTGTTTAGTGGTTTGTTGGTCTTGCCATACATACTGCATAAATGCCTGCATTCCCATTTTACCATCTGCTCAGCAATGTGAGTACAGAGGAATAGAAAAATACAAAAATATTTAAGTGCACAAATATTACGTATTTCAATTTGGAGGAACCACATTGCCTCATAGAGACATATAGGATTTAATACTAACTATTTATGCTTTAAATTGTATCTTAACATTTGTTTTAGTGAGCTGAAGGATTGTACTTTTATTCTGATATTCTTCTCATGCCTTACTACCATGCTGCCTATTCATACAGCAGAGGCAAGATAACACACCTTAACTTTACCTAGATTCCAGGAGCTGAAGTTTCAGATCTGTCTACCATGACAATATATGCTTTTGAAAAAGAAAATTAGTTGTGAGAACAAAAACATAGCATTACTTTTCCATTTGCCAGTTGTGGGAAAGTGGTGAAAAGTGGAAACACTAATATAGCATGCAAGAGTACTCAGGATATCCTGACATCAGGATGAGAAATGAGAGGAAACTGATGGGAGGTTTATGTAGCAGCATTTCCCCAGAATAATATTGAATCTGAGCCATAACACCTGGAGAATTCCCAACATTGTTTAATTCTCTCTACCTTCCTAGAGTTTTCATCATTTTATACTCTGTTAAATAATTATTTGTGTATATATGTATATTTTTCATACTCCAAATGTTCAAAAGGACTTCTTATGCCTGAACTGAGGTAAAGCCTTCCAAGCATCATAGTCAAACACAAAGTTCTTGACCCCAAGATAATGGGACCATTTTGTTCCTCTTCAAGAATAGCAACTAACTATTTACAAAATGATAGATTGATAGATAGACAGATTATATATGTACATATATGATGTATAGAATTTTATATATAATATATACATACATACAAACCTATACTCATGCATTTGCACATTTGTATTTACATATTCATTTAGACTGTATAATTTATTTTATCTATTTGGAGATAATGAACAGGGAATAACAAGCTGGTAGAAAGCCAACAGTTAGAATGAGCCAGAACTACTCTTTTATAGCTTTTCAATAATCTTCAATGCTATATGAATAGGAGATAGAGTTTGAAGTTGTGATTTTCATTAGCAGAGGGTTCTCAAAGTGATGAAAATCTTTTTCTCAAAGCAGACTGATACTTTTCTGCAATTTCTAATCTTGAGCACTACATACAAAAATGAGGAATTGTGACTTCAAACAGGATTGCACAGCTAATATGTATAGAATTTTCCTGACTGGGAGGCCAGTTCTCTATTCACTGAAAAATACTGCCTTCCTAAAGTAATATAGGAATTGCCAAGCATTTAAATTGAGACTTACCCAACATCACAAAGTTAATAAGTATAGTCAGGATCTGAATCTAAGTTTTCTGATTCCAAATTAATCTTTTTTTTCCGTGAACTGTTTTTAAAGGACTTTCAAAAATGTTGCCTAATTTTAATGTGCATTCTTAAAAAAAAAAGCAAAGCAGAAGCAATTTCTGTCTTACAGGGAAATCCTGGTGAGGAAGCTCTCCTACTAATTCCAGTTGAAATCTTCTTTGAAATTTAGAATCTGAGAAAGTTACCAGATTCATTGATTATTGATCTGCCTAAGGTCACTTCTTCAAAATCAATAAATGTCAAAGACAAGAACATCAATTTAGGACTTTCTTATTACACACATTCTCACCTTTTCTGCTTCTTGTCCATGTTTGTCCATAGTCTGAGACATTAACCTTAATTTTGTCCATTTATAGTTTTTATTTGCTTGTTTACTTACTTTAGAAGCATCAGTGTATCAGTCTTTCATAATCCAGGGGTACACATCATTTCTCCCCCTCTATTTTTCTATTAGAATACTATGAAAGAATGAAAGATAGGGAATGAGAGAGGAAAGTGCTCATCTGAAGTAAAGGATTAAATTAGATGATGGGAAGAGGTTTGAACTACAGTGGGAATTTTAAGAGAGAAATTAAGAGATTTCTTACTTTACCATGATCATTTCCGGGGACTCATGCTATTAGGCTACAAGGGCTTTGAACTCACAATATATGTTCAAGAAATAGTCACTTTGTTTCTTTCTATTTTCCTTGCCTCCCATCATAGCTCAAGCAACAATACCAGAAGAAGATAACACTGAGAGAAGTCCACAAAAACCCATAAAGCTACTGAGTGACAATATAAGAGTTTCCAGATGGAAAGAGGCAGGTTTAGTAAATAGAAAGTGAACATATTCATAACCTTTACCTTCCAGGAGGCACTTTTTGAGGCAATTACTAACTTTTTGGAAGTAGCTGAAAAGAATAACATCAAAGTCATAGTAAAAGAAGTTGAGATTTCAAAGTACCTCAGGGTCCCATCCATCTCCAATATTATAAGCCTATATTTCATTCTTTTAATTTCCATTTTAGAAAATGTGGTTTAATCTATGTGAGGATTACCATATTACATAATTTATGTAGTACTATTAGGAATATTAATACCTATGGATTATATTGAAACCAAGACTGAGGCAACTGAATAAACTATGGTTAGATATTTGTGTCCTTTGTTCTTGAAGAAGACCAAGATATCAGGGGAGGTGACACCATGATAAGCACTTGGATTGGATCT